>NW_027493819.1:0-191430 GCF_021521415.1 Bidens hawaiensis
AACCTTGAGGTGAACCGACTATCTCTATCAGAAATGATGGACACTGGGACTCCATGTTTTGAAACTATTTCTCGAATATATAGTCGGGCTAGCTTTTCCATTTTATCAGTTTCTTTAATCGGCAGGAAGTGCGCTGACTTAGTTAGCCGATCCACAATAACCCATATTGTGTCATAACCCCCAGGTGTCCTTGCAGTTTGGTGATGAAGTCCATAGAGATTTGTTCCCACTTCCACATGGGAATTTCTGGCTGTTGAAGCAACCCCGATGGTTTCTGGTATTCAGCCTTTACTTTTGAACACGTCAGGCACTTACCGACATACATCGCGATGGCGCCTTTAAGATTGGGCCACCAATACAGCGTTTTAAACATCTTGGTACATCTTGTCTGCGCCAGGATGTACGGAATATCGCGTCTTGTGAGCTTCGTTTAATACCTGCTCGCAGCAATCCTCCCTTGAGAGGGACCCATATGCGGTTGCAAAATATCGAGTGTTGTTCCCTTTAAGTTCCAAATTCTTAACCATACCCCCAAGGCATTCGTTTTAACAAACTCTGGTTTCAAGGCTTCTTGCTGAGCGTCTCGGATGCGGGTAGAGAGATCTGCGTGAATGGTCAACCTTAGAGCCTTGACTCGTAGCGTTTTTATTCGCTCCTTTCTGCTTAGCGCGTCTGCTACCACATTCGCTTTCCCCGGATGATACTTGATCTCGCAATCATAATCATTCAACAATTCAACCCATCTTCGTTGCCTCATGTTTAATTCCTTCTGATCGAATATATGTTGGAGGCTCTTATGATCCGTAAAGATTACACATTTCGTACCGTAGAGGTAATGGCGCCAAAATCTTTAGCGCGAAGACAACAGCTCCAAGTTCTAAATCATGCGTTGTGTAGTTCTTCTCATTGGTCTTAAGTTGGCGCGAGGCATACGCTATAACTTTGTCTCGCTGCATAAGGACACATCCGAGTCCTTGATGTGAAGCGTCGCAGTAAACAACGATGTCATCTGTCCCCTCGGGCAGGGATAAGATTGGCGCACTACATAACTTCTGTTTCAACATTTGAAATGCCGCTTCCTGATTCTTGCCCCAAATAAACCGCCTTGTCTTTCTGAGTTAGCGCGGTCAGAGGTAGAGCTATCTTGGAGAAGTTCTCAATGAAGCGTCGATAGTAGCCAGCTAGTCCAAGGAATTGCTTCACCTCAGTTGGGGTTTTTGGCGCTTCCCCAGTTTTCGATGGCCTTGACTTTGGAAGGATCAACGTGAATTCCTTTCTCGTTTACAACGTGACCGAGGAAGTGAACTTCTCTAAGCCAAAATTCGCACTTGGAAAACTTCGCATACAACTTTTCTTTCCTTAACAATTCTAAAATCATTCTCAGGTGTTGCTCATGCTCGGCCTTGGTTCGAGAGTAAATCAAAATATCATCTATAAACACAATCACAAACTTGTCCAAGTATGGTTTGCACACACGGTTCATCAGATCCATGAATATAGCCGGCGCATTAGTTAGCCCGAAAGGCATCACTAAGAACTCATAATGGCCATATCTGGTTCGGAAGGCTGTCTTTGGCGCGTCTTCCTCATGGACCCTAAGTTGGTGGTATCCTGACCGTAGATCTATCTTCGAATAATAACTGGATCCTGCAACTGGTCAAACAGTCGTCAATCCTCGGTAAGGGTACCGATTTTTGACTGTCAGCTTGTTCAGCTCCCTGTAGTCAATACACATTCTGAACGAACCATCTTTCTTCTTTACAAACAGTACTGAGCTCCCCAAGGTGAAAAGCTTGGGCGTATGAAACCCTTATCCAATAGTTCCTGTAACTGATTGGATAGCTCTTGCATCTCAGATGGAGCTAAGCGATAAGGCGCTCGAGCTACTGGCGCAGCTCCTGGGACCAAATTAATACGAAACTCGACTTGTCGCGGCGGCGGTAACCCGGGCAAATCTTCAGGAAAAACTTCTGGAAATTCGCGCACTACTGGTAAGTCTTCAATTCTTCGCTCATCTCTTTCTTTACTACATGCGCCAGGAAGGCGTAGCACCCTTTCCTTAGGCACTTACGCGCCTTTAGGCATGAAATCAGTTTCGTCGCAATTCCCCTTCTTCCCCTTGAATCATCAAAGTTTCTCCGTTCAACAGTGGGAATTCGAACCTGCTTCTCATGACAAACAATCTCCGCGAGATTCTCGACCAACCAATCCATACCTACCACAATATCGAAACTTCCCAAATCTATTGGCAACAAGTTTATATTGAACTCATGACCTCCCATGACTAACACACATTGCTCCGTCCTTTCATTCGCGCATAACTGCCTACCATTGGCTAGTTCTATAGTATAAGGTTTGTCTAGCCTACTGGTCGCTAAGCCCAGGGAGTTTTTAAACTCATGGGATATAAAACTTAGGTCAGCGCCAGTATCAAATAAGACAGATGCATAATGACCGTTAAGCAAAAACGTACCGGTTACCACATTCGGCTCTTCCTTTGCTTCACCCGCGCCGATCACAAAAGCTCTCCCGCGAGCTTGGTTTCCTTTCTGTGGGCAATCCCGACTGAAGTGTCCAGGCTTCCCGCATGCGTAGCAGTTGTCATTGGCTCCAGCTTCTTTAGCACGGCAATTCACCGTCTTGTGTCCTGGTCTGCCACATTTGGCGCACGTGACGTTCGCGCATTCGCCTTCGTGTGATACTTGCATTTGTTGCACCATGGGTAAGGCCCGCTGTATCCTTTCCTTGATGGTTCCGCGGCTTGAATCGCGTAAACCCTTGTGCTTTCCTGCTTCTTGGGCGGTGGCTGCTTGAAGTCTGATCCTCGGTGGGAGTTCCATTTCCTCTTGGAGTCAGAGGTTCGCTGCTCGTTCAAGCGGGTGGTCAACATACCCGCACGAACCGTATCCCTTGTAAGGGTGATGGCTCGCGCAACCGCCCTCGTCAAAGGTCGGAGTGCGGCGGCGTTGAGCGGGACTCTAACGACAGGAGGTAACCCAAAGATGTACCTCTCGATTTTCTTTTCTTCTGTGTTTGCCATGTCTGGCACCAGCTGGCAAAGCTCGTTGAAACGATTGGTGTAGGCATCGATATCTGTTCCTACCATGGTGTGGTTCCAGAATTCTTGTTGCAAGCTCTGAATTTCTGCGCGAGAGCAGAACTTTCTCATCAACATTTCTTTCAATTCTTCCCAGGTCTTGTGAAGAGCAACTTCTCGCCCCAAAGTCCTTTACTGGAGCTTCCACCAAGATGAAGCTGCTTCTTGGAACATGCAGGTCGCGTAAAGGACCTTCTGGGTTTTCACTACATCCGCTGATGGAGAGAACTGTCTCCATCTTGTCAATCCAATTGTAGAGCCCAATGGCTCCTCGGTGCCTTTGAACGGCCAAGGCCTACAGGCCATGAATGTTTTATAGAGCAACCTTTGTCCAAGGCTCCTGATTCGGGTTCTGGGGTCTCGTTCTCTTGGCGACCCTGACTAGATTCGGCCTTGCTGGCCTCATGCGTTGCAATCGCCTGCGCGATTATTTCTGCGAGCTCCTCGGGTGTCATGGTAATTCCCTTGCTCTGGTTGGAGGCATTCTTTCATAAAAAGAAAAATACAACAAACTTAGCGCATGTACTCAAGCACATAATGTTCTTATCTCTAGACACTGTGACCCGTGTTCCTAAGTGCGTGTGTGATTTTTCTTTTGAAAATATTCTTTGAAAAATATTTCATGCGATTCCCCAAAGGTTATAGTCTAGGTTAAAAACTTCTTTTCCTAGTTCGCTATAAACCAGTGCTCTGATACCAATCTGTCACACCCGGCCCTGAGCGGCGGAAACAGCCGGGCGCGCGTGAGTGGGGATTGATACTTAAGCACGGGCCATTGCAAAACATTCAAAGATTTTTATTGCGCATGAGAAGTTTAATACAAATACATTACATTGTTTAAGGATTACATAAAAACATCCAAGTACAAAAACTGAAGATTTTCTTGCCATATCCCCTTAGCGCGGCGGGTAACCGTGCGCATCGAGGGATAAAACCAAAATCTTCCAAAAAGCTTGTTTTAGATGTTCAGCGTGTGGTGCTCTAAGTGCGACTCCATGCGCTACCTAGTTATCTCCTGAAAGACACGTAAAAACATTTGAATCAGTATAAACTGAGTGAGTTCACAAGTTTTAGTAACTTGATAAATCGTATTGCATCATAATCTTGATACAAATCATTCTGAAACATAATTCTGGTAGCATCATTAAACACATGCTTGGTAAAACATAGTTATATCAACATATTCTGATAAAATCGTTCCGCAGGGTTACGCGCGAACATTTCTGGGAACTGTGCTCGTCTGTGTAAGTGGCGCTGCCACTAACGAGCTAAATAACGTAATACCGTCCCGCGGGTTACGCGCGGACACTTCTGGAAAACTGTGCTCGTCTGTGTAAGTGGCGCTGCCACTACGAGCGAATATATGCTGTAATACCGTCCCGCGGGTTACGCGCGGACGTTGTGCCGGAAAACAAGGCGCTCGTCTGCGTAAGAGGAGCGACCTCTACGAACGGGCTCAAACCCATAGTACTGCCCCGTGCTAGGCACTCGTCTGTGTAAGAGGTGCGACCCCTACGAGTGGGCGGATCAAACCAGCAGTCCCTACCCTTAGAGTTCCAATGGTAAAGTGATCACTTACTCGAATCTGGTGCACTATCATCGAAATACCATAGATAACTGTTCGCATTGCTCATCATGAAACATAACTTAAACACGTAATCGTTTGCTTAGCTTGTAAGTATACCATGATAAAACATTATTTAAGTACGTGTCCCTCGCCCCGAAAACAGTTTAAAATAGTGAAAACAGTAAAAATGGGGCTGTGAGACTCACCTGTGTTCTTGTTAAGGGATTAATCGAGATTCGGGTTTTCTTGGTGTTGGCCTCGGAATCGAAGGTCTAGAATACGATTAAATAACAAATATATATATTAAGATCAAGATATAAGGGTTGGAAAGTAGATCTCAAGGTTATAATCTCGGCTTACCTAGTAACAGGATCGGAGCTGGAAACAACGGATGCTTGGAAAGGATTAGTGCAAGTTTGTAGTTCTTTGAAGTGTGTTTTGGGTGATAATTTAGGCTACAAATTTATAGGCAAACTCAAGGAACATAATCCCTTGCTTTAGGGAATTGTAATCTTTTGAAATGATGATAAAGTATGGAAATTATTATTATTTATTAAAAAGAGTAGAAAAGTAGATTAAAGATTCTGATTTGATATGGACAGGACATGCAGGGCTGTGGTTGGTGAGAGTGGGTGGCTGGCAGTTGACTTTTACAGTTTGCTTTTTCAGTGCTTTAGACAGTGTACAGTAAAAAGTAGAAGTTTTCTGAAACACGCTACCGCCCTCTTTTGGGCGGGGACAATTTCCTTAAATCTGATTATTTTGACTAAGTGTTCTGCGCGTATAACTTGGTGCGCATAGCTTCCTGCGTGTAGAACATTTCTTTGCTGCGGGTAGGTGCGTAACCTTCTCGCAGTTAGGGACATTTGAGTTTCATTTGTAGATTCTCCAGGTGGTTTTGGTATTTCAACATAGTGATCAGTCATGTTGAAGTCAATTCCATCCTGGAGCTTCAGACAAACTAGCTCTCAACGTTCCCAGCCATGCGGGTAGGTTAGTTCCCTTCCGCACGCGCATAAACGATGTAGGATGCACCCGCCTTAGCATCATGCGGGGTGGTCAACCCATAGACAACATATCGTTTAAGTTACATGAAAACATAAGGCCAAAACGTTCACACGCATGGCGCATATAACATATGCTCACGCTGGTTCTTAACATGGTGCGCTCGCGCAGGGGCGCACATAACACATGCACCAGCGCTGACTAACATGGCGCGCTCAGCGCAGGGCAAACATAAATGTCCGCGCTGATTCTAACATATTCTCGCGCCGGGCGCACATAATGTGCCCGCGCTGATTCTTAACATAGCGCGCTCGCGCAGAGGGCGCACATAACAAATGCACGCGCTGACTAACATGGCGCGCATAAAATTTACAATCACCTAATTATTAGGTTGATTACTTAGTTTAAGGGGTTGGGAATTTACCGGTGTCACAGTTGATCACCTTGAATCCTCATGATTCCTCAAGGCGTCAGCATCTTGATGCACTGGTGATAGGTCGAGGGAACTGCATTCATATCATGGATTTAGGGTCAGCCTAAGATAACACTGAAAGAGGTTAACGCACCAATAACATAAAACTTATGGATAGATTTTACTCCTTCAACATAAACTAGAAGTTTGACATCTCCCACTGTACTCTTAGCTTCTCCGTTGAATCCCACCAAGACTGAAGGTTTTATTACAATCTCGGATTCTGGAATGTTCATTCTCTTCAGGGTTTCCAACCGTATGATATTCACTAAGCTTGCATTGTCTACTAGGATCTTGTGCACAAAACAATTAGCAATGTACAATGTTATAACCAAACCATCATGATGCGGATCTTGAATGGTGTTCATATCCTCATCATCAAATGTGACTCCATATTCTTTTGGCAAGGTCATCTTGGTTGGTCCCCCGGGCTTTTCTACTTTGGCTACTTTGGAATTCCTTATGGCTGTTGAATAGTGTTTCGGTCAAAAATTAACAAAGTAACTTTTGATCAAATTAGTACGTGAGGTCGAGTTCTTGAATGAAAACAAAGTGAACACGATGATTTGATTTCGAGGGAAAAAGCCCTTGATCGTGAGGATCTCCGGCACAAAAAACCCCCCGGACGGTAAAAACTATCACCGTCTATTTTATTAACAACAAAAATTCCGAGAAATCTAGAATAAACCCTAGACTAAGTCTCCCATGATCCGTTGCTGCCCACGTTTGAGTTGACGAAGCCTCAATAATAGCCGTTGCAAACCCACGTTCTTATGATCACATTAAACACGTGATCTTATCTGTAAAGCAAAGAAAAATAATAAAGGACAATTGAATTAGTCAAACAAAATCCTCATAATACTTGCATCGGAAGGACAGGTCGAAATCCTTAAATCATATTCAATCCTGAGGATAAAAAATCTGCTCCCAACATTTACCCCCAAATTTTACAGTTAGCGCGTGACAGGCTGTAAAAATTTTAAATTTCAAAAAATGAAAATATCTTCTGCGACTTGAAAGGGCGGAACGCGATTTGAGGAAAACCAATAACCATCCTTCTAGGTTATAATTAACCCATACCCAAATTTATAAATCACAATACTCTCTTCTTCGCTTTATTTCCAGGTCAGTTTCTCTCTCCCTCATCTTCTTTATTTTCTGAAGCTTTTCGTATAATTTGAACAACAATGAAAAAAAGAACCCCTCGATCGCTCAACCCTTACTCTTTCTCAACCTCTAAGGATTTCATCGATCAAGGTCACATCCCTGCTACTGATGAGGATCAGTGTCTTTTCAAAGATTTCGACATTAGGTTTCTAAAGGATTCCGGCTTGTTACCTGCTGAGGTCATCATCAGACCATACGACCCCAAAGACAAAGCTGACTTTTCGTCCAAGACCTGGGTTTTTTTTTTCAATTACCCTTTTTCGATTGGCCTTTCATATCCATTTTCGCCGCTCATTAAGGAATTTTTCGATATCACCGGCTTCTCTTACTCCCAAGTCATGCCAATGGTGTGGAGATTCTTGTCTATAATAGATCGCTTGAATAGAACACATGAACTATCCATAGGCATCCCTGAGATAGCCGCAACCTATAACCTTCGTACACACGGATCTCACCGTTACTTCCTTCAGTTCAAAACCAGCCTGCCTTTACATGGTCCCCAAGGTGTCTGGTAATGACCACGATTGGAAGAAGAAATTATTTTTGTACGCCGTGACTCTATTCCCGATAGAGTAAACTTGCCTGTTGAATGGGTTCATAAGGGTAGGAAATCCTTAGGATAGAATTTCTTTTTGCAAATTATTTGTACTAATACACCTTCTTTTTTTCAGTTGTGTTTGAGGATTTGGTTAGGTATAGGAAAGATATGAATCGAAGGCTTAAGGCTTTGTTCAAAATTCCAGCACAAGAAAGGGAATTTCGGATTGAAGAGGAAGTAGGGGAAACCAGCATGACTGCTGCAAAATCTCCTGAAAGTATGTCTTCTGCTAAGTATCTTGGGCATTTCATAATTTTTTTAGGATTTCACTTCCTCGAAAATAACTTGATAAATTATTACACAGAGATTCCTAAACCAAAATCTTATTTCAGCTTGATCTACTTGGACGACTTCATCGAAGAGAAAACCGTGGTGAAGCAGGAGCATTCCAAGACTCTCTCCCCAAAGCCGAGGATTCCAACTACTCGCCAAAAGAGCGCTATCCAGAAGAAAAGGAAGGCCACCACTTCAACCTAGACTGAGCCCTTCCTTGGCATGACCACTACTGAAATTGGAGAGAAATTGCAAGCTCTTGCCAATCTTCTTGGAACGGTAAGTTTCTTTATTTATCCTGAAAATAATATCATGCAAAAATTTATGTTAACCTGAGGATAATAGGGAATTGAGAATTACCAACAAAGGCTCTAAGATAATGCTGAATTGGCTCTAAAAGAAGCCGAAGGAAAGATTGTAGAAATCCAACATGTAGTTGACACAAGGATCAAGCTTCACAAAAAGAAGGAAAAAGAGATTGTGGATCTTAAAGCTTTCTTCAAGCTGGAGAAAACCGAAGTCATTGAAGATGCCAAGAAGTCTGCAGCTACAAGTATCCTGGAGTAATGGAAAGGGCTAAAGATGTCAGAGGAGGTGAAGGCAAAGGGCTATGTAATGGATTCCTGGAATTTTGCAGCTTGGGCAAAGAAGCTGAAGATGCTGAGGGTTGAGAAGGTGGAAGAAGCTGAGGTTCCAAGTACTTCAGAGGCGACGAAGAAGACAGGTGCTAACGAGGCGGCGGAGAAAAAGGAGGGTGATCAGGTTGAAGGTGACAAGGTTTAAGCCTGGTTTTCAGGTTAATTTGATGTGTTTCTAGTGGTTGTTTGAACAATTCTTATTTTGGTTGTGTAAGGATAATATAACATGCTTAGGATAATAGTTTGGGTAAAGGGATCCTGATTCAGGACAAAGCCCGAACTAACTTTAATTTCATGTTTTTGAACAATCTGATGGTTCTGGTGGATGGGCTCTGTTTTGAGTGAAACCTGAATCATCCTTTCCTACATTATGATATTAGTATAACAACTTTTTATGACTTATATTGGGATTCTATCCCTGTTTCAGTCATTAGAGAAAAATATAAGTTTATTAGGAATGAAATTCCTTAATAATAGCTTAAATTTAACTCAATAAACCAATACCAAGTCATAAAATTCATCTAACAAATAAGACAAGTAATTTAGAATATTCACAAACAGGAAATCATACCAGAATCATATAGCAACTAACACTGATAATTTATAGACCATTTCATCCTTGTAATAAGATTACTTTTCAGAATGTTCCTCCAATTCTAGGGATATACTGATAGACCTGCAATATTAACATTATCCTGAACATAACTTCAGAAATTCTGGCCCTTAGAAGAGGCGAGAACCCCTTAAACCTTAGGAATAAACTGGCGACAAGGCCCTTAGAAGAGGCAAAAACCCCTTAAACCTTAAGAATAAACTGGCGACAAGGCCCTTAGGGATGGTACGTCTACCATTAACTCTAGATTCAGACCAATAGCTGAGGATAGCGAGGTAACAAGTTACTATATTACATGTGCTGGCCTCACCTCTCGAACTATGGATGAATAAACATGCGCTACAGGCGATCTTAAGAAGAGGTGAAAACCCCTTAAACCTTAGAAGGTATCAAATAAAACCTTACCTGGTGACAAGGCCCAAAGAAACTTGTGACAAAGCACAAATTAACTGGCAGCGAGGCCCAAATCAATTTCATTCCATGTGGGAATACCACATATCTTTAGGCTACAAAACAGTCAAATCTAAGTGAGGAGTGGGTATTAGCCTTGCTAACACCCCTCCGATGCTTAAGCCAGTATCTTGATAGAAGAATAATAATATTGAATATGAATAAAAATATAAATTCGAATACATACCTTATCTTCTTAATATAACAGTTATACTCGTGAAAGAAGTCTTACATAAAATATTTTTTGAGATGTATAGCATTCCAAGCCCTTGGTAGCAAGTCACCATCCAAAGTAGACAATCTGTATGCCCCCTTTCCTGCTTCTGAGTCGATCAAGTAAGGACTTTCCCACTTTGGTGCAAGCTTTCCATCTGTAGGATTTGTAGTATTCTGGAAAGCATTTCGGAGAACCAAATCCCCTTCTTGAAATCTTCGAACCCTGATATTCTTGTTGTAGGAATTTGATATCTTCTGCTGATAATATGCCATTCTGATCTTTCCTAAATCCCTTAGTTCTTCTACCACATCTAGATCTTCAAGTAGACTTTGAGTATTATCTTCGGGATTTTGGTAACTGACTCTAGCTGTAGGGATAACCATCTCTGTAGGGATAACTGCTTCAGCCCCAAATACTAATGAGAAAGGAGTCTGACCAGTAGCATTCTTTGAAGTGGTCCTATCTGCCCAAAGAACAAAAGGTAGTTCCTCGGCCCACTTCCCTTTCTTAGACCCCAACTTTTTCTTCAGGTTATTAATAATGATCTTGTTGCTTGATTTGGTCTGTCCATTAGCCTGAGGATGGATAGGTGTTGAAGTGATCATCTTGATTCCCCAACTGGCACAAAAGTTAGTTGTTCCCTTGTCGATGATTTGTGAGCTATTGTCACACACTATCTACGCCGGGATTCCAAATCTTGTTAGGATATTGCACTTGATGAATGAGATAACTTCTTTCTCTCTGACTTGAACAAAAGCTTCCACTTCAAGAAATAATCTGTCATAGCCAGCATAAAGACTTTTCCTTATGGAGCTCTTGGTAGTTTTCCCACAATATACATTCCCCATTTCATGAAAGGCCAAGGGGATATAACAGGATACAAGGGTTCTGCTGGCTGGTGCAAAATATTGCTACGTCTCTGGCATGCATCGCATTTCTGAGAATAATTCATAGCATCCCTCTTCATCGTTGGCCAAAACTATCATGTCCTCAGAATTTTGGAGAATAGTGCTTTGCCCCCCGTGTGATTCCCATAGTCTCCTTCATGGATATCCTGAAGAACTTCTTGAGCCTCTGCCTTCTCCAAGCACCTAAAATATGGTCCTGCAAGAGATTTACTTTATAATATATCATTCATTATAGTATATGGGATTACCTTTGTGCGAAAAGCTCTTGGGTTTTTATCCTTGGGGATAACTCCATACTGAATATATCTCCTGATCGGGATAATCCAAGAATTTTCATTATCCTCAGGATTTTTGAATCCCATATCTTCATCATTTTCTGATATTTCATTGACACCTTGCTCTTCTATTGCTTGGCTTAGGATATGTATAATAGGAATCTTGACACCTTCCAGTATCCTGAAGGATGAAGCTAAATATGCTAGGGCATCTTCTTCAACATTCTCTTCTCTAGGTACCTGTGAAATATCAAACATTTCGAAACACTTTGCTAGTTTTTTTACCAGCTCTGGATATTTCATTAGTTTTTCTCCTATAACAGTATACAAAAAATTAAAATGATTAGTTAATAATAATGAATCAACATGTATTTGAATAAACCTGATTTTCATGTTGAATCCTAGTTGTAATCCTGCTATCAAAGCTTCATATTCTGCCTCATTATTTGTGGCTTGAAATCCGCAGGATGTGGATTGAGGTATAATGTACCCCTGTAGCTATTTCAGCAGGATCCCGAGACATGTTCCTCTAACATTTGAAGCACCATCAGTGTATAGAGTCCACTTATCTTTGGTTTCTTTAAGTTGTTGACTTCCAAGTCTGCCTTTTCTTTAAGTTCACTGGTGAAATCAGCCACAAAGTCTGCTAATGCCTGGGATTTGATGGCAGTCCTAGGTTCATATGTTATATCCTAGGCACTTAGCTTCACAGCCCATTTTGCCATCCTACCTGACATTTCTGGCTTTCTCAAAACAGACTTAATAGGGTAATTAGTTTTAACACATATAGGGTGAGTTTCAAAATAGTGTCTAAGTTTAGTAGATGTCATAATAAGTGCTAAAATTAATATCTCAAGATAAGAATACCTAGTTTCAGCATCCAAAAGATTTTTGCTTACATAATAGATGGGATGTTGTTGACCTTTGTGATCCTTGGCTAAAACTGCACTTACTGCATTATTTGATACAACTAGATATAGAGATAGAGGTTCACCTTCCTCGGGTTTTATTGGTAGAGGAGTAGAAGAAAGATAAGCTTTCAAGGACATTAAAGCTTCCTCATGCCTGCTGGTCCATTCAAACTTCTTGTTTTTCCTCAGGATATCATAAAATTCTTTACACTTTTCTGAGGATCTGGATATGAATCTATTGAGCGCTGCTATCCTGCCAGTAGCCTTTGAACATCCTTGACTGATGCTGGTGATTTCAGGTTCAGGATAGCTTGTATCTGCTCTGGACTAGCCTTTATCCCCCTCTTGGTGACCATGTATCCCAAGAATTTGCCAGCCTTTACTCCGAAATAGCACTTTGAAGGATTCAGCTTCATGTTATATTTGTCGAGGATATCAAATGCGGTCTTGAGATCTTCGAGGTGATCCTTAGCTTTCTTGGACTTCACCACCATATCATCAATACAGACCTCCATCGTGTCCCCCAGTTGCTCTTTGAACATCACGTTAACTAACCTATGATAGGTCGCACCTGCATTTCTAAGTCCAAAGGGCATAGCAATATAAAAATAAATACCTGTGGGAGTCATGACGGTCGTGTCTTCTTGATCTAAGGGCTCCATTTGGATTTGCTGAAATCCTGAGGATGCGTCCATGAATGTCAGCATCTCGTGGCCGGCTGTAGCGTCTACCATTGAATCGATGTGTGGTAGAGGGAATGGATCTTTAGGACAAGACTTATTCAAGTCTGTGAAATCTACACAAACTTTCCATTTCCCATTCTTTTCCTATACAACCACCACATTTGCAAACCACCGAGGATATTGAACTTCCCTAATCATATTTGCCTTCAAGAGTCTTTCTACTTCTTCTTGAATGATTATTCTTCTCTCAGGTGCAAACTTTCTTCTCTTTTGATGGATTGGCCTGAAAGAATTATCAATTACAAGTTTATGTGTTATAATATCTTTGGAAATACCTGTCATATCTTCATGTTTCCATGTAAATGTTGAAAGTCTTGACTTGAGGAAATCGAGCAACTTTGACTCAATATACTCAGGAATGCTCGTTCCTATCAGTAGTTAGAATTCAGGATCCTTGGGACAAGGAAGTACTTCTTTAATTTTATGTTCCCTGGCCTCTATCACGTCTCATGCCGGCTTCTGTAATTGCTATTCCTGCTGGGATTTGGCAGTACACCTCATAGAAGTGGTGTAGCAATTCTTTGCATCTTGATGATCACTGATGATTTTGATAACTCCCCATGGACTTGGGAGTTTCACACATTGGTGATAAGTGGAAGGGACTGCTTCCATGTCGTGTATCCAGGGCCTGCCTAATATAATATTGCAACAAGACAAACAGTCAATTACACAAAATTTTTGCATTTTATTTACCCCTTCGACATATACTGGGAGCTTGATATCCCCAATAATGTTCTTAGTCTCTCCACTAAATCCAACCAATACTGAGTAACTGGGAATGATCTCATCTTCAGAAATATTCATCTTTTTCAGCAAATCTAGTTGAATAATGTTGACAGAGCTTCCGCCATCTATGAGGATCCTGGCACATAATGTTTAGCCACATATAATGTTATTAACAAATTATCACGGTGAGGATCCTGAATATTGACTCTATCGCTTTCATCAAAGGATATGGTCTTTGCTTGAGTGAGAATGGATGTCTTTGTTGGTCTGTCAACCACTTCTAACTTTCTTTGATCAGCATTTATTTTTGTAGCAGAATAAGTGGTTCCACAGATGTCAGATCCTCCGGATATGAACAAGATTGTTCTTGCGTCTGTTGGTGGAGGAGTCGCCTTTTCAGGAACTTTTTCAGGATTTTGCTCTTTTCCTTCTTCCGGCCAAGTAGCTCTTTCAGGAGGCCCTTGCTGAGAAGATAGCTAATCTCCCTTCTGAGTGCAATGCAATCCTTAGCCAAGTGCCCAAAATCTTCGTGGAAGGCATACCATTTTGATTTGTCTTTCCGGGCTCCTTGTTTCTCCATCTTCTTTGGCCACCTGGCTCTCTCACCTAAATCCTGCATGGCACATATTTGTTAGGGCATGAATTTTATGTTGAGGATCCATTATCCTTAACTCTCTTGTGGATAGATTATCCTTAAGATATGAATTAGGTTATGAAGAATCAACGATTCTTGGTATTATGTATTACTAATGATTGCATTTTTAATGGTGATGTGTTAGCCAGGTATAACAACTTTATGATCCAGTTTATCGTATATTTCGCTACAAGATACATGCGGCACATGGTCGAGACTAAAGACTAAGCTAGTGGGAGAAGTGGCAGAATGACATCACCCGGGGTTTTTTTCTTTTGATCTGAACAAGATCAAAGGGTTTTTCCTCGCAAAAAATCACGGTGTTCATCCCAATTTCGTTCATATATTCATTGTTACTGTGTTAGCACTATACCTCACTTTTACGGATTTGGATACATTATCCTTAGCAGATTTTTATCCAAAACAATTTGGCGCCCACCGTGGGGCAATTGGTGCTATAATCCATATCATTCCCATCAATATTTGATTTTTTCATACCCATATCACTATCAATGGCCTCTCAATCAACCTCTGCTTCATCAGCCATGTCGTCATCAGTTCCTTTCTCATCAAGGACTTTGCCACCGATGCCTCCGCCAATCACGGGAGCACAACGGCCTGCTGCTGCTGGAAGCAAGACGCAATTACCAGTCTTCCAGAGCTCAAAAACTGTTGCTGTTGCGCCGGTGGTTAATACTAACAATGATGTTTCATCTATGTTTTCGCTGGTTAAAGCATCTATGGAGCAGCTTAACAAGACCAACCAGAAGATCCTTCGTGAGATTGAATATCTCAAGAAGACTAAGAGGCCAACGGAGGATCACACTCCCTTGATGCCCATGATACTGGATTTCACCAGTCCAGGATCCATGGCTCAATTCTCACAAGGATCATCCATCCTTCAACAGGGATACATGGGTCCACAGGCTCAAGGATCCTCGCTGTTTCAACCAGGATCATAAATCTTACAACAGGGATCCATGGGTCCACAGGCTCAAGGATCCTCGCTATTTCAACAAGGATCATCTATCCTTCAACAGGGTCCAAGGGCTCAAGGATCCTCGTATTTCAGCCAGGATCATCTATCCCTCACCAGAGATCTACGGGTCAACCAAGTAAAGGATCCTAATACTTCCAACAAGGATCATTCATCCTTCAACCAGGATCCTCTGGGATATAGCATCCAGAATCCTTTAATTCCCAACCTCAAGGATCCTGCTTTCAGAATCAAGGATCCTCAGGGTTTCAACATCAACGATCCTCCGAAGTCCATGAAGAAGGTTTCATTCCCATGCAGACTATCATGTCGTGTGGTCCAACTCCTGTGGCGGACTCTTCTTATCTCGGCTACTCATCCGGAATGCCGACCTACACTCAGCATAGAGGTAATTTGTATGATCCTTTATCCTTAGCTGCTAACCGTGGTTCCACGCAATATGCATGTATCAACCAAGCCATGGCGAAGGAACTACAAAAACTCAAGGATATGATATCAAGTGATCCCGGGGTGATACGTCCAATCCCCGAAATACCGGAGGGAAGCCACAAATTGTCCAGATTTGCTCCACCTATCTGTGTTGCTGCAATCCCAAAGCGATTCCAAACCCCCAACATGAAGACTTACGACGGGACCACTGATCCTGAGGAACATGTGGCACAATACAGAGAAAGGATGGAAATCAATCCTATTCTTGAGAGACTCAAGGAAGCCTATCTATGCAAGGGGTTCGGATCCACATCTACAGGATCAGCGTTCAAATGGTTGCTAAGTCTTCCTCCATTTTCAATTACTTCTTTTTCACATGTGGTTAACTTGTTCAACAGTCAGTTTTCCAGTAGCAGGAAATTTGAAAAGTTAACTAGTGATTTTATACCGAGTTATCCAACCAAGTGACGAATCCCTTAGGGATTTTGTTACAAGGTTCGGCAGGGAAGCTCTGGAAATCCCTAATCTTGACATGGCTACTGCTGTTGAAGCCTTCAAGATGGGACTTCAGAGGGGCTCCCCCTTTTATGATGATCTTGTGATGACTCCTTGCGGGTCTCTGGATGATGTAAGGAACAGAGCACTAAGATTTATACGGCTGGAAGATGACAAAAGGATCCAAGAAAGATTAGGGGCTCAGACAAAACAAGAATCCCCTGACAAGAATAAAGGATCCTCGTACAGGAACAACAACTCAAAGACGTACAACAAGTTCAACAATCAAAACGTGCAAGCAGTCGAAGAAGCAGATGATGATGAAGACTATCCCTGCATCTCTGATTATTGTTTCTCCGTAGATACCCATGGCTTGATTTGTTCCATGAAGGATCTAGGGGGAAAGCAAGATGACCCCAAAAGAATGAGAAGACAACCACCTTCAAAGACAAGTCTAAGTGGTGTGCCTTCCACGAAGATTCTGGCCACATGACAGATGAGTGCATTGGCTTAAGAATGGAAATTGGATACCTCCTAAGCAAGGGCCACTTTAAAGAGCTCTTGGGAAGGAAGAAATCCAAGATCCAGGATCCTGAAGATCTTCCGCAAAAGGAAACACCACCACCACCAGACGCTCACGTGATCAACTTTGTCTCCAGAGAATATGACATATTTCAAACTTCTTGTGCTAAAGAAGAAAAACCCGCAGAAGAATTCAAGTTGGTCGATGAAAGGAGACCGCTCATCCCCACTGCTCGAATAACTGATAAGAGAATTTTCTTTGATTCGAGTATCCAGGATCCTCACCAGGATGAACTGGATGTGCGAATGGTCAACTTCACCTCTGGAGGTTCAGACATATGTGGGACTTCCTTCTCCGTAGCAAAAAGGCTTGCCAATGAGATCAAGTGGGATAATGGAGACCGACCAATAGTATCCACCACTTTGACGATAGACAAAAGGATCTTCTTCGATGAGGAAGACAAACTAAACATCCAGGATCCTCACCATGACGGTTTGATCATTACTTTATTTATCGCTAACCATTATGTACGCAGGATCCTAGTTGACGGTGGGAGTTCGGTCAACATCATCCAGCATGATGTCCTCAATAAGATGAACATACCGGATTCGGAGATCATCCCTAGAACATCAGTGCTAGTCGGTTTCAGTGGAGAAACCAAAAACACATTGGGGGACATTAACCTACCAATTTATATTGAAGGGTTAAATTCATATAAAAAATTATGTGTTATTGATAACCTTTCTTGTCGCAATGTTATTCTAGGTAGGCCCTGGCTGCATGGAATGAAGGCGGTGGCCTCAACTTAGCACCAATGCATCAAACTACCTACTCCATGGGGAGTTGTGAAGATAATTGTTGATCAGGCGGAGGCCAAGAGCTATTATTCCTTATCAATGAAGCCAACAGCCAAACAAACTATAGCATAGCAACCACAACAACATCCTAGGGACGTACTGGAAGCTCGGGAGAAGGACATTAAAGAAGTATCCTTGAACCCCGAGGATCCAAATATAAAGGTGTTCCTAGGATCCAGTATGCCCAGCAAGATCGAGGAGGATTTGGTATCCTTCTTAGGGCGAAGAAAGTCTACCTTTGCCTTTAAGCAATAAGACATAAAAGGTATTTCAAAGGAGGTAATTACTCATAAATTAGGCCTTGATTTATCTGTTAATCACGTCCATCAAAAGCGAAGGAAATTCGTTCCTGAAAGGAACAAGATCATACAAGAATAAGTTGAAAAACTTCTTAAGGCCGGTATGATCAGAGAGGTTCAGTATCCTTGATGGCTAGCTAATGTGGTTGTTGTTTCTAAAAAGAATGGAAAGTGAAGGGTGTGTGTCGATTTTACCGATTTAAACAAGGCATGCCCCAAGGATCCTTTCCCATTACCATATATACACTCCATGGTGGATGCCACTGCAGGACATGAAGTGCTTACCTTTATGGATGCTTCCTCTGGATTTCAACAAATTCAGATGGAACATCTGATCAAGAGGATACAACCTTCATGACTCCTACCGGCATATACTGCTATATTGCTATGCCGTTTGGACTGAGGAAATGCAGGGGCAACGTACCAAAGACTAGTCAAAATGATGTTCAAGGATCAGTTGGGAAAGACTATGGAAGTATACATAGATGACATGGTGGTAAAGTCAAAGAAAGCTGATGATCAACTTAGAGACCTTGAAGAAGCATTCAATATTCTTGACCAATATAACATGAAATTAAATCCGTCAAAATGCCACTTTGGTGTTAAGGCTGGAAAGTTTCTGGGATATATGGTGACTAAAAGAGGAATTGAAGCAAGCCCCGAGCAGATTGAAGCCATCATCAACTTGAAGTCTCGTGCAAATGCCAAGGATGTCCAAAGGCTCATGGGAAGAATAGCCGCTCTCAACAGGTTTATCTCAAAATCCTATGAGAAGTGCAAAAATTTCTATGACATTCTTAGAAAGAATAAGAAGTTTGAATGGACGGAAAAGCATGAGGTTGCGCTCAAAGCCATGAAGGATTACTTATCCTCAGCTCCGGCTCTGATGAAGCCTGTGGATGGAGAATGCTTATATTTGTACTTAGCTGTTTCAGGAAATGTCGTGAGTGCTGTCCTTGTAAAGGATCATGAAAGTGAACAACATCCCGTTTATTATGTAAGTAAAGTCTTTTGGAAGCAGAAGCCAGGTAACTCATTTATAAAAATTAATTGTTGTACTTATTATGGCTTCTACTAAATTGAGACATTACTTTGAAACGCATACTATTATTTTGAGAACTAATTATCCTGTTAAGAATGTCCTTAGAAAGCGAGAGTTATCAGGTAGAATGACCAAGTGTTCTGTGAAACTGAGTGCATATAATATTCAGTACGAGCCAAGAACAACCATCAAGTCACAAGCACTAGCAGACTTTGTGGCTGATTTAAGCATGTAATATACAAAAGGAAGCTGATCTAGAAGTCCAACAACTAGAAGAGACTAAGGATCCTTGGATCATCTTTACCGATGGAGCCTCCAATGTAAGAGGAACAGGATAAGGTATCCTACTGAAATCGCCACAGGGGTACATAGTACCCCAGTCTATAGCCAGTGGGTTCCCAGCAATGAACAATGAGGCAGAGTATGAGGCTTTGATCGCAGGTTTGCAATTAGCTAAGTGCATGAGGATCAGGTATCTTCAAGTATATATAGATTCATTATCAATTGCTAACCACTTTAATGGCTCATATGATTTTAAAGGAGAAAAACTATTCAAATATCTAGATGTTGTGAAGGAACTAGCAAAATCCTTCGAATTGTCTAGTATTATACAGGTTATAAGGGAAGAGAATGCCGGGGCAGATGCTTTGACAAATTTAGCCTCATCTCTAAAAATTCCAGAAGACATGAAGATTCCAATCATTCATATTCTCTCACCAGCAATAAGAGAACAAAAATTTGGGGAGATAACGAATGACAAAGAAATTGTACTTTGGGATCCATTATCCTTGAATAATCAAGAATAATGGATCCTTCCAATCAAGAAATACATTCAAACAGGAGAGATTCGAACTACCGAGAATCCCAAATCCTTCAAACTCAAGGTATCACAATACATTTTATTAGATGATATGCTATACCAGAAATCTCTTGCAGGTCCATACTTGAGGTGCATCGAAGATCCTGAAATCCAAGAAGTGCTCAAAGATTTTCACGAAGGTTATTGTGGAAATCATACCGGAGGTAGAGCCCTGTTTTCTAGGATTCTAAGAACAGGATACTTCTGGCCAACAATGAAGAGAGATGAAGTAGAATATTCAAAGAAATGTGATGCTTGTCAAAGACATGCAAACATCCTTCACCAGCCAGCAGAACCTATGTATCCTATATCCTCTTCATGGCCTTTCATGAAATGGGGTATGGATATTGTAGGCACCAGGAGGAAAAGTATTCATGCTTGAAATGACGGATTACTTTTCAAATGGATAGAAGCATAAGCTTTTGTTCAAGTACGCGAAAAAGAGGTGATATCTTTCATTAAAAGAAATATTATTACTAGATTTGGTATCCCCTCGGAAATTATTTGTGACAATGGTTCCCAGTTTATCGGGAACAGAACCACTAACTTTTGTGACAGCTGGGGCATCAAGATGATAACCTCTACTCCAGTGCATCCTCAAGCTAATGGTCAAGCGGAGTCTAGCAACAAAATCATCATCAACAATTTAAAGAAGAAGCTAGGATCCAAGAAGGGAAATGGGCCGAGGAGCTACCATATGTTCTTTGGGCCGATAGGACAACACCCAAAAATGCAACAGGCCAAACACCCTTTTCATTGGTATTTGGATCAGAAGCAGTAATCCCTACAGAGATGGTAGTTCCTACAGCAAGAACAAGCATCCGTGATCCTGAGGCCAATAAAGAAATCCTTCTTGAAGACTTGGATACTGTTGAAGAACTTAGAGACCTAGCCAAGATCCGAATGGCAGCTTATCAACAAAGGGTAGCTGGGGCATACAATAAAAATATAAGGATCAGAAGATTTCAAGAAGGAGATTTAGTTTTGAGAAAAGCCTTCCAAAATACGACCAATCCGGCTGATGGGAATTTAGCACCCAAATAGGAAGGTCCATATCAAATCGAGTCGGAGGTAGGAAAGGGGGCATATTATTTGCTCACGATGGAAGGCAACAGGTTACCAAGAGCATGGAATGCTATCCATCTAAAGAAGTACTTTTTCTTATTAGGGTCTAAGTATCCTGTGAGGATATATTATCCTTAAAGGATCAAGGATCCCCAAGATTGGTAAAATCTATCCTATCCTTTATCCTTTTCAGATTCTTAATTTTCAATTTATTGATAATTTATTCTTAACGATTTATTTCTTCCAAGTTTTAAGTATCAATGCAGGATATTAATAAGATGTGTAATAACCAAGAGGTTGGCCACCTATCCTTTACATTCAAGGTACTTTACTATTTCCCTTGGTCTAGCCCACGATTGGATATGATTTCCGATGGTCATATCCTCTAAGTTTTAAAGGTTTTCACCTTTCTTATAAATTAGAGTTTCTACACTCTCACCTGGAGCGCACGCTATACAACGTATTGTCCGGGGCAGCGGGACCAGTACACGCTTAGTGGCTGACAATTTCGTTGTCTTCGGATTTATGGAGGATCCTACGATTTATGGTAGACGTACCATACCACCGGTTTATAACGTTTTCACGTTATCTTACGTTTGGGCTAAATCCTGGTTTGGGCGAGTCCCCAGTTAACATCCGTATTTGGGCTTGTCCCCAGTTTTGGGATTGTCCCCAGTTTCATGGGCTTGTCCCCAGTTTCATGGGCTTGTCCCCAGTTTACTATTTGGGCTTGTCCCCGGCTTAAGGGGTTTAATCCCAGTTAATATTATCAGTTATTTGCAACAGATTTTCTAAGTTCAATTATGAAGATTAAGACTTAAGGATTCAAATTCCTTAAATTGCTTCTACAAGGACCACAGAAGGATCAATATTTATGGTAACTTAGGTCTACCTAGACCTTCTGGTATGGTTTCTGTTAAAAGATTTACATTGTCAGTGTTGCAATGATTTTTAAACATTTTAGGGAATATCTCTTTAAGGATATTCTATTATAAAAACTTTTATCAATCTTTGAAGATACTTTATCCTACAGTTTGTTCCTTGAGAATATTCTTTCCTAAATATTTTTCGTAAGGATGTTTTATCCTAAATCTTTTTTGCTAGATATTATTGTTTAAAACATTCAACCAGATTAAATTTGTATCAAACAAACTTTCAGAATAATAAGTAACACCACAAATAGTTAAAAGTTTTATATTATTTAATATAAGTCACCAGGACTTATCCAAAATCCTTAACCCGGACTTCACCATGCAAAAGATGGACCATCCACCCGGGTTAAGTAAGTAGTATTAACTGTTCATAAGTGCAGGAAAATTAAAAAACAGGGGCACCAATGGTTTCATCCCTACAAACAGAGGATCCATCCACCTTTGCTTCACCCGTCAAATTGTCTTAAGGATCATGGATCCTTTACCCTAGTTACTGCTGTCTATTACAAACCATAGTTATTGTTCATAAAAACATCATAAAACAAAATTAAGAAAACGGGCTCTGGCCTTGTCTTATGTATCCTTCATCACCCGTTTATGCAGCAGCTTCAACCTCCACCGCTGCTTCATTTCCTCCATCAGCTTCATCCACATCCTTCACCCCGCTTGTACCTGCTCCACCTGCATCAGCCATCACACCTTCTTCTTCGTCCTCACCTCCACCCAAGTCAGCAAAAGCTTGCTTCCACTGCGTGATGTCCCACAAGGATCTGTCAAAGGCTGGGTCATTAGGTTCAGTCACCAGCTTGATTCCGGCCTGAAGAATTGACTTTGCTGCCAGATCTTTGCCTCGTCCGTAGCCCAGTTGATCTCATCCTGCATTTGGACCGCAAGTGTGGATGTGTGATCCTCTGCCTGATTCTTCTCCTTGGTCATTTTGGAGAGGGCCTTGTCTTTTGCAGCAGCCATGGACCTTATCGCGGAAAGGGTCTCTTCATACTCTCCAAAAATCTTGTCATGGTAGCTTCAAGCGGAATTGATGGCCTATAAGGGAAAACAGGATAAAATTAGAAGAATTCTTGGACTATAAAGGTTGAAAGAATAAAGGATCCTTACGGTCGAAAGCATTTCTAGAAGATGTTTCTCGGTTTCAAAGGGGTTCTCTGGATCTGAGCTTTTCTACCTCTTAGCTCCTGACTTGGCTTGGGTTGTTATCGGACGAGGCTCGGACACTGGAGTTGGCTTCGGGGTCTCCTTCTTGGTGAACATGTAGTCGATATCTTCAAGGGAGAACTTGGAGGTGGATTTTCCTGAATTTTGAGCACCTATAAACAGAAGTTCACAGATAATTTTTCAATTATTTCTCTTTTTTATATTAAAAATTATTATTCTTACTTGACATGTTTGACTCTGACTTTGACTCCTGAAAAGCTTCATAAAACTTTGCTTGAAAGGTTCTGATTGTAGGATCCAGTGATAGGAATTTCTCAACTCTCTCTTCGACTCCAAGTAGATCAGACAGCAAAGCAAAGTTTTCAACTACACAAGCAATGAAAAGTATTAGCAAAAGAATAGAGTATCCTATCTTGGTTATCTAACGATCCTAGATCCTACCCTTTGGTATCCATTTTTTAGGAAGGTTGATTCCACCCGGAATGGAATCCCTTTTTACAAAGAAAAATTGGTTCCTAGGGTACCATTCATGGTAACTTTGGAGATAGGAATCACTTGGTGAGGTTTTGATTTGAAGACAAAGCGTTGGGAACCATGGGTAACCAGATTGTATAGGTATGATAACTCTGCCAAGCCAAACTCAACACCCTCTTCTTCGATTATCCTCTCTATGGTATGAAGGACTCTCCACAACATCGGCATGGTTTGGATATAACTGATTACCGTCAAGGTAAAGAATCTTTGGGTCAAATCAGGAAAGGGATACTTGTAGCCTATGAGAAACGGTTGGGCTGGAAAGCAAACCCAGTTTTTCGATATACTATCACTACGGGCTGAAGAATCAAAGGGTCTGAAAACTGTGTTGGCCGGAAAGTGTGATCGGATTTCGTCGATTTCTGGATCTGTGAACTTAAAGAACTCGAAAGAGGTGGCTTGAAGGATTCCTTGTGAGTAAAGATCGTCGGGGTCGGTATGATTAAAAGAAGAAAAGGAAGAGGATACAGAAAAAGTCGACATATTGAAAGAAAATAAAGAAGGAGAAAGAAGGATACATGAAAGACGGCTGGATCTGTGGTTATAAGAGGGTTATAATCATCTCATATATAGGCGGCGTATAATTATGGTTTATCGATAATAACCGCCTGACACACGTCTAATCATCTACTTTTTTGCAGGGGTTTGAAATTCAAAATAACAGCTGTTTTACACTATCACCCGCCATTTTGGGGACAATTGTTAGGGCTTGAATTTTATACTGAGGATCCATTATCCTTAACTATCTTGTGGATAGATTATCTTTAAGATATGTATTAGGTTATGAAGAATCAACGATCCTTGGTATTATTTATTTACTAATGATTGCATTTTAATGGTGATGTGTTAGCAAGGTATAACAACTTTGTGATCCAGTCTATCGTATATTTCGCTACAAGATACCTGCAACACATGGTCGAGACTGAAGACTAAGCTAGTGGGAGAAGTGGCAGAATGACAGGACCAATTACTAAAGTACTAAGGACAAGATATGTTATTCTTGAAGACGTGCTTGGATCTATCATCCTTTTGGAGAATTCTCTAGCTAAAGTCTGGATCCAAGATCTATAGTCAACATAGCTATTAATGGATGATTTTCGTATGAAGAATGATGTTTAAATAACAACAACGGCTCCTAGACATAGTCTACCATATATTTCGTCACTAAACGTCTATTAGCACGTGGTCAAAGAGCACGATGAAGAAGAGTGGAAGACTAGCGAGTTTATAGGACCTATTTGTTAGTTAGTTATTTTTTCTTTTATTTATATACTGAGTTGTGATCGACATTAGGCACATATTCACATATACTCTAGCTGCTAAGTTATCTGTAATCACACACACATAGCATTCATTGTATCCGTTGATCAACAACTCCACCCATTGTAACCCATTTTTTGATTAATAAATTGGTGATCGACGAGTTGTCATCACCCGGGGTTTTTTTCTTTTGATCTGAACAAGATCAAAGGGTTTTTCCTCACAACAAATCACGGTGTTCATCCCAATTTCGTTCATATATTCATTGTTACCGTGTTAGCACTATACCTCACTTTTACGAATTTGGATACATTATCCTTAGCAGATTTTTATCCAAAACAACATTAATCCACTAATATCAATAGAAAAACAATATTCAGAGATCTTAGGATATTCTTCATCATCTCCATCATCTACTGCATTAATCCTAGGGTTATCAGGCTTATAATAAGGTTTTGATCGATATGATTTTTTTGGGATTCGGCTTTCCTATTCGTTTGATCATACTTCGGGATATCGATCTTTTTAATGTTTTTATTATCATCTTCTAGTATGATAAACCTCAGAGCTCTGCTTCTTGCTTCATCTAACGATCTTCATAGAGTCATAACAAGATCATCATAGAAAGAGGAATCTTTCTCTAACCCCAACTTAAGAGTTTCCACTGCCAAAGCTGGGTTTAGATTTGGAATCTCCAGCGACTCCTTACTAAACCTGGTAATAAAATCTCTCAAGGATTCCCTAGGATTCTGGGTAACCATGTAAAGATCACCTGTCATCTTCTTAAATGTTATACTGCAAGAAAACTGGTTATTGAACAAGTTAACTAAATGAGAAAAAGAAGTGATAGTGTTAGGAGGAATACACAGTAGCCATTTCATGGTTGCTCCAGTCAAGGTAGACCCAAACCCCTTGTAAAGACACGCTTCCTTGATTTCCATAGGGATAGGGTTGATCTCCATACGCTCTCTATACTGTGAAACGTGTTCCTCAGGATCCGTTGAACCATCATATAGTTTCATATTTGGGGTTTGAAACCGTTTTGGGATCTGTACGTCACCAATTGATGGCACAAATCGGGATATTCTATGACTATCAATGGGAACTTCAGCTATAGGACGAATTACACCAGGAACATTTGATATCATGTCCTTAAGCTTCTGTAATTCTCGGGCTAAACTTTTACTTATGCCTGCATCCTGCAAAAATCCTTGATTAGCATTAAATGGAATTGTATTGAAAGTGTTACCCTGATTAATATTCTGAGGAACAGTCTGGGTGTTGTAGCTCGCATTCCCAAACATAGTATTTCCAGGAGTAGCAAATGGAACGGTCGAATAGTTAGCCTGCATCGGGATAAAGTCTCCCTGGTGCACCTTAGAGGACCCAGTGAACTGTTGAGCCTGAGCAAATGGTTGCTGAGAATTAGGGAACCCTGTTGTGGGTACTCCTGAGGATCCTGGCTGTTGCTGAAATCCTGAGGATACCGCCTGCTGATAAGGACCTGACGATCCCGTCTGATGGAACAATACTGAGGATCCTGACTGTTGAAACAGTCTTAAGGATCCTCCTGCTGGGATAATCCTGAGGATCCTACACGTTGAAATGGTCCAGCAGAGGATGCATACAAGTATCCTTGGGATCCAGATGAGTGCAATCCTGCAGACCCTGAGTGCTGGAAAGATGAGGATCCAGAGTTGTATGCCATGGTCGACTCTGGACGCACCAATCTTGAAGATCTTGGAGGAGTGAAATCCAGAGATCTCGGGACTAGTGGTGTGAATTCTTCCACCGGCTTCTTGGCTTTCCTGATATCTTCCAGTTCTCTCACGAGCATCTGGTTGGTCTTGTTCTGGCGTTCCACCTGTTCTTGTAACCGTCTATACATAGAAAGAAGGTCGTTGTTGGACACCATGATTGGATGCTGGGGAGATGGCCTCGATCCTGAGAACACGGGAGTTGCAGGTTTCTTCTGAATGTTGTCAGGTTTCTTCGGGATACCACCCGCATGAGGAGGAGGAGGAGGAATAGGCGGCCTCACAGTGGAATCTGAAGCTGCGACAAAAGAGGAAACATTCTTTGGTTGGGAAGACATGTTGTGGATATTGAAAGTAGGGTTTAGTTTGAGAGTTAATAATGATCAAAGCACCGTTTGCCCCACAGTGGGCTCCAAATTTTTTTCAATCAAAAATTAACTAAGTAACTTTTGATCAAATTAGTACGTGAGGTAGAGTGTTTGAATGAAAACAAAGTGAACACGATTATTTGATTTCGAGAGAAAAATCCCTTGATCGTGAGGATCTCTGGCACAAAAAACCGCCAGATGGTGAAAACTATCACCGCCTATTTTATTAATAACAAAAAGGTGGTTACAAGTGGTGGTGCTGATAGTAGATCGTATACTAAGTGTTACAATGAGTGTTGATAGCTAAGCAAGTGAAGTGTGTGATCTAATCGATCTTATCTGCTCTTTTAAATAAGAAAAGAGTACAACAGAAATTCCGAGAAATCCAGAATAAACCCTAGACTAAGTCTCCCATGATCCGTTGCTGCTCAGGTGTAACATACTAAAATATTTTAATATTAAATAATGAAAGTCGCGTTTAGTTATCGTGTCTTAATAGTTAGTTTATGCCAAATAAAGAAAGGATCATGGACTTGGATTAATTAAGATGGATTAAGGGAATGGGCCTTAGGTCCATGGGCTTTAAGGAGTATAAATAATCCCTTAAACCACCCAAAAACCCTAAATCCTCATTTCTTTCCATCTTATTCTCCACACTCAAAACACACACACATCCTACACCACTATATACGGCCGAGAGAGAGAAGCGAGATCCGAGCCAAACGAAATTCGATTCTTGATAGATCTTCGTAGTGCAAGATAGATACAAGACCTAAAGCTCATAACCAAGCTAAACCGTAACTTTAAAACACGTAGAGGTATGTCTTTTATCTTTAAAGTTTACGTTTTTATGAACGGATAGCCATGAGACTTAAGCATAAAGTAAATCAGGTCTAAACGAAATGTAAACTAGCAAACTTGACGTTGGAAACGAGCTTAACGAACCTAGGGCTATGTACGGCGACGTGTATTGAAGGTTTTTAATCTTAAGGGTCCAAACTAAGCGTTATCGAGTCGTGTTTTATCCAAAAATGGCCACGAAGACGTTTACAGGATTGGTTAGCATCATATCAAGGGTTTACATGTTGAAACAAAGGTGTTTTGGGGTTAAAAATCAAACCCGTAGCGGTAACTGAATAACTTCGCCCAATAAGTTCGCGAAGTATATAAGTTCGCCAATGTTAAGTTCGTCTGTGGCCAACTTCGCTACTTGCAAGTTCGCCTGGGGCTAACTTCGCTATATGCAAGTTCGCATGATGTTAACTTCGCCGCGTACAAGTTCGCTACTGATAAGTTCACTTAAGGATTAAGTTTGTTTAATTCCAAGTTCGCCTAAGGATAAGTTCGCCAAGTTAACTTCGCTGAACGTTAAATTCGATTAAAATGCTTAGTAAAGTAATCTAGTAATAGACCACGAATGGGGCTAACTTATGAGTAGGTGAATAAAATAATAACTTAAAATCCTAATGGAAAAATGTGTTAAGACAGTTATTGAAAATAAAATTTTTCCGTCGCATAAGAGTACTTATCCGACGGTTGAAAGTCCATGAGAGTACTTATCCGACGCATGATTTAGATCTAGCAGCAGTAGTGCATGCTTTAAAGATATGGAGGCATTATCTGTATGGTACTAAGTGTACCATATACACATATCATAAGAGTTTAAAGTACTTCTTTGAGAAGAAAGAATTGAACATGAGGCAGAGAAGGTGGTTAGAATTGATAAAAGATTACGACTGCGACATTAAGTACTACCCTGGTAAAGCTAATGTGGTCGCCGACGCGCTAAGCCGTAAGAACGAGGAAGTCCTTGCAACAGTGAAGTCATACCAGCTGATTATGAATTAAAGCCTTTTCAAAGAAATCATCAAAATGCAGTCAGGAGTGTTGCTAGATGAAGGGTTAGTTAAGAAGGAAAGAGTTTACGGCCAACAAGATGAGCTGATGGAGAACACTCATGGTGTTAAGACAAGATTTGACCGTATGTGGATTCCACGCCATGGAGATCTCAGAGGTTGAATCTTAGATGAAGCTCATAAGTCAAGATATTCGATTCATCCAGGAGCTACAAAGATGTATCAAGATTTGAAAAGAGATTACTGGTGGCCTGGAATGAAGAATGATGTAGTAGATTATGTCAGTAAGTGCTTAACTTGTTTACACGTCAAAGCCGAACATTAGAAGCCTTATGGGAAGATGCAACCGCTAGAGATACCTGAATGGAAATGGGAACACATCACCATGGATTTCATAACTAAGATACCTCGTACAGCTAAGCATCATGATACCATTTGGGTGATAGTGGTCCGTTTGACCAAAAGTGCTCACTTTCTGCCAATACGAGAGGCCATCTCGTCAGAAACGTTAGCAAGTTTGTTCATCAAGGAGGTTGTATCTAAGCATGGGGTGCCACTGTCGATCATGTCCGATAGAGATACTCAATTCACTTCGAGGTTCTGAAAGAAATTCCATGAAGCTATGGGGACAAGATTGAACATCAGTACGGCGTATCATCCTCAAACCGATAGGCAGTCCGAAAGGAGGATCCAGACCCTTGAGGATATGCTACGTGCTTGTGTTTTAGACTTAGGAGGAAGTTGGGATGATCACCTGCACCTAGCAGAGTTCTCCTACAACAACAGCTACCATTTAAGTATTGGTATGCCACCGTTTGAGATGCTTTACGGTAGACGATGTAGAACCCCGGTATGTTGGGTAGATACTGGTCAGAAAGAGATGGGAAGCCTAGAGGTCGTGCAGGAAACCTCATCGAAGTTTGATCAGATCAAAGCAAGAATGAAAGCCACTCAAGACAGACAGAAGTCGTATGCTGATAAGCGGCGACGACCGATTGAGTTCAACGTTGGTGACAATGTGATGCTCAAAGTCTCGTCGTGGAAGGGAATTATCCGTTTTAAGAAAAGAGGAAAGTTGAGTCCAAGGTACATAGGACCGTTTAAGATTTCAGATCATGTGGGTGAAGTAGCTTATAAGCTGGATTTACCCGATGAGTTAGAAGGAATTCATTCAACCTTCCATGTTTCTCATCTGAGGAAGTGTCTAGCTAATGACACGTCTCACGTGCCATTGATGGACATTGACGTTGACGAACAGCTGAACTACATTGAACAGCCTGTAGAGATTGTTGATATCAAAGATAAGCAGCTTCATCACAAGGTTATACCTTTGGTGAAAGTGATATGGAAACATCGCAAGGGATCAGATGCTACCTGGGAAGCTGAGGATGAGATGCGCAAGTTCTACCCTAGTTTGTTTTAGTAACAGTTAGGTTTCGGGGACGAAACCTCTTTAAGGAGGGAAGACTTGTAACATCCTAAAATATTTTAATATTAAATAAAGAAAGTCGCATTTAGTTATCGTGTGTTAATAGTTAGTTTATGCCAAATAAAGAAAGGGTCATGGATTTGGATTAATTAAGATGGATTAAGGGAATGAGCCTTAGGTTCATGGGCTTTAAGGAGTATAAATACTCCCTTAAACAACCCTAAAACCCTAAATCCTCATTTCTTTCCATCATATTCTCCACACTCAAAACACACACACATCCTACACCACTATATACGGCCGAGAGAGAGAAGCGAGATCCGAGCCAAACGAAAGTCGATTCTTGATAGATCTTCATAGTGCAAGATAGATACAAGACCTAAAGCTCATAACCAAGCTAAACCGTAACTTTAAAACACGTAAAGGTATGTCTTTTATCTTTAAAGTTTACGTTTTTATGAACGGATAGCCATGAGACTTAAACATAAAGTAAATCGGGTCTAAACGAATGTAAACTAGCAAACTTGACGTTGGAAACGAGCTTAACGAACCTAGGGCTATGTACGGCGACGTGTATTGAACGTTTTTAATCTTAAAGGTCCAAGCTTTAAGCGTTTTCGGGTCGTGTTTTATCCAAAAATGGCCACGGAGACGTTTACGGGATTGGTTAGCATCATATCAAGGGTTTACATGTTGAAACAAAGGTGCTTTAGGGTTAAAAATCAAACTCGTAGCGGTAACTGAATAACTTCGCCCAATAAGTTCGCGAAGTATATAAGTTCGCCAATGTTAAGTTCATCTGTGGCCAACATCGCTACCTGCAAGTTCGCCTGGGGCTAACTTCGCTACATGCAAGTTCGCATGCTGTTAACTTCGCCGCGTACAAGTTTGCTACTGATAAGTTCGCTTAAGGATTAAGTTCACTTAAGGATAAGTTCGCCAAGTTAACTTCGCTGAACGTTAAATTCGCTTAAAATGCTACGTAAAGTAATCTGGTAATAGACCACGAATCGGGCTAACGAATGAGTAGGTTAATAAAATAATAACTTAAAATCCTAATGGAAAAATTTGTTAAGACAGTTACTGAAAATAAAATTTTTCCAAGCAGACCTGGCAGCTTAACCCCGGCCAGGGGCTCTGCCCCTTGGACCCTGCTAGGGGCTGTGGCCCCTAGAACCCCCTGCCAGGGGCGCTGCCCCCGGACCCCCGTTCGTTGAGGGCAATAATCAACCTAGAAACACATTATGAGTAGTGATAGTTAATTGATGCATGTAATTATTATACAGTTAGCCGTGCCCAACTGAAGAAAGGAATAACTATTAACGGTGAACGTAGCCGACTTCAGGTGAGTTTCTAGCCCCATTTCCTTGTTATGTTTTTGGGTCTGTGTGCATACTCGATGTGAATGTTAATACACTTACCATAAATGGTAAGTGTATGTCTTAATGAAGATTGTGATAGTTATGTAGGTATGCTTGAGAGTACGTCAACGGCCTTCGGGTATTGCACGTATTGTTAAGGAAAGTATAGTGTAGTTTGTATGATATGTGTATGTGAATAAAGGTACGATTATGTTTTGTATGGTACTAAATGTATGGATATAATAATGAAAGGTAAGGTAAGGTTAAAGGGTTGCATACCTAATAATTTATGCGAAGGCTAAAGGTTTGCATAACCTAATAATATATGCGAAGGATAAGGGGTTGGATACCTTAATAATATATGCGAATGTTAGGGGGTTGCATACCCTAATAATATATGCGAAGGCTATAGGGCGTAATGCTCTTTAAAACGTAAGGTAAGTATATGAGATAAAGAAAGTACGAAGATAAGTAAGTATATTATAAATGGAATTATGAAAGTATGTAGTTATGAATGTACTGTATGTTATGTGATTAACTATAACTCACTCAGCGTAGCTGACTTTTAGTATGCACGTAGGTGAGTAGGATGAGACAGCTGACTTAAAGGGGGACACATGGCAAATGAATAAAGAAGCTGGCATCTGAAGATTTAATTGTTTACGTTTGAACTAAAAGACATGTTTTAAGCTATGTTTTAAAGACAAGTTATGAATGTTTGTAACGACTGTTGATGATTTATGTTATTCCGCGAAGGTTTTATTTAACTCTGATATTTAGAACTGCGTTTATGAGTAAATCCAACACTAAAGTAGGGCTACCGGGTTCGGGGCCTTACACCACATTTGAGTTGATGAAGCCTCAATAGTAGCAGTTGCAAACCCACGTTCTTATGATCACATTAAACACGTGATATTATCTATAAGCAAAGAAAAATAATAAAAGAAAATTGAATTAGTCAAACATAATCCTCAGAATACTTGCATCGGCAGGACAAGTCGAAATCCTTGAATCATATTCAATCCTGAGGATAAAAAAATCAGCTCCCAACAAATAGGATGTGTCGCATATGTCTGATCCTCCAGAGATAACAAGTTAGAAATGAAATTCCAACTTTGTGAGGGTGGGTATTAGCTTGGCTAACACTCCTCCGATGCTTAAGTTAGTAATGGGTTTTGAATGATAATAAGAAAAGAAATAATAACTGAAATAGTAGAGTTAGAATACATACCATACCAACTTAGAAATGAAATTCCAACTTACATAAAGTAGAGCTTGAGATGAACAGTGTTCCAGGATCTTGGCAGGATCCTTCCATCCATAGTAGATAACTGGTATGCTCCTTTACCCGCTTCAGCAACTATCAAGTATGGTCCTTCCCACTTGGGTGCTAACATTCGATCATTAGGATCAATGGTGGTTTGAAATGCTTTTCTCATCACAAAGTCACTAACCTGAAATCTTCTTACTCTAATATTTTTTGTTGTATGACCTGGATATCCTCTGTTTGTATGTTGCAACACGAAGCTTAACGGAATGCCTGAGTTCATCCACAGTGTCAAGATCATCAGCAAGATCCTGATCATTGGTATCGGGATTCTTAAGGTAGGATCTTGCTACAGGAATCACCATTTCAGTCGGGATCATGGATATAGTTCCAAATATTGAAGAGAAAGGAATTTGACCAGTTGCATTCTTTGATGTGGTTCTATCTGCCCATAAAACGAATGGAAGTTCTTCGGCTCATCTTCCTTTTTTTTATCCCCAGCTTCTTTTTCAAGTTATTGATTATGATTTTGTTTAGCGATTATGTTTGGCCGTTAGGTTGAGGATGTACTGGTGACGAAGTTTTCTTTTTATCCCCCAGGCGGCACAAAAGTCGGTTGTTCTCTTAACAATGAACTGCGAACCGTTATCACACGTGATTCGGCTAGGATCCACTTGGAAAAATAGTCTGTCATTTCTAACATGAATACCTTTCCTCCAGGAGCCTTTGATAATTTACCCACGATGTCCATGCCCTATTTCATGAAAGCCCAGGGGTTATGATTCAATGAAAAGGTTCTGCTGGCTGGTGGAGAATGTTGTCATGTCTTTGGCAAGCGTCAACCTTTTGAGCATAAGTCATTGCATCTTTCCTCATAGTTGGCCAGTAATAACCAGTTTTGAGGATTTTGGAGAACAATGATCTGCCCCAGTGTGATTCCCACAGTCACCCTTGTGGATATCTTTCAGTACTTCTTGGACTTTGGGATTCTCCAAGCATCCTAAGTATGGACCTGGAATAGATTTTATGTATAGAACATCATGTAGAATAATGAATCAGATACCTTCATATGAAAAGCTTTGGGATTTTCGTCCTCTGGAATCTCCTTATCCTGTAAAAACTTTTTGATAGGCTGGGTCCAGGATCATTGGCTAATTTCAGTATCCTGATCAGTACCATCTTTAATATTTAATACTTCTTGTTCATTATGTTCGAGCATATCTATGGCCGGATTCAGGATATGAATGATCAGAATTTTTATATCCATCGGGATCCTGAGAGCCGAACCAAGGTTTGCCAATGCATCTGCTTCGACATTTTCTTCTCTAGTACATGTTTAATGACAAAAGAATCAAAATTTTCCGGCAGATTTTCAACTATCTGGAGATATCGGATTAGTCTTTCACTTTTGGTTGCATATAAGCCATTAAAATGATTAGCTAATAATTAAGAATCTACAAAAATATGAATATTCCTTATCCTCGTATCTTTAGATAGTTGAAGACCAGCGATTAAACTTCATACTCAGCTTCATTGTTGGTGGCTTGGAAATCACATCTGATTGTATGGGGTATTATGCCCCCTGTGGCAATTTCCGGATGATTCCCATGCATGCCCCCCCCCCCTCCTAAAGTTTGAGGATCCATTAGTGAATAATACCTATTTTTCTCTGTCTTCTTCTAGTTGTAGCACTTCTAGATCAACTTCTAGTTGGATATCACTACTAAAATCAGCCACAAAATCTGCTAAACCTTTTGATTTGATTATTGTTCTTGGCTCATAGATAAGATCATAAGCACTCAACTTAACAGACCACTTGGCCATCCTACCAGAATTTTTAGAATTTCTCAAAACACTTTAAATATGATAATGTTTTAACATGAATCGCGTAAGTTTCAAAATAATGTCCTAACTTGGTAGATGCCATTATTAAAGCTAAAATTAATTTTTCTAAATGATGATACATGGATTCAACATTAAGCAAACTTTTACTTACATAGTAGATGGGATACTGCTCACCTTCATGATCCTTGACCAATACTACACTTACGGTGTTTCGGGTTACTACTAGTTATAGGGATAATGGTTCACTGTCTTTAAGTCTTCTAGTGCCTTGTCGTGCTTTTGTCCCCACTCAAACTTTTTATTCTTTCTAAGAATATCATAGAACTCTTTGCACCTTTCTGAGGATCTGGAGATGAACCTATTCAGAGCTGCTATCCTGCCTATTAGTGTTTGAACTCCCTTAACATTGACTGGGGCCTTTAAAATTATGATGCCTTCTTTTTGTTCTAGACTTGATTCTACTCCTCTTTTGGTGATGATGTACATCTTTTCATTGCCAAAATATCTCCTAACAAACATAATTTCGGCAACTATATTAGAATAAATAACCACTAATGTTTATAATTTCTATCTATAGGTAAATATAGTCCTAATGAATAAAACAAGCTGAAATATCAATAAAACGGAGAAAAATAGTGAAAACCAACAAGACACACCCCATGGTGAATCAAGGCATAGCCATGCTTAGAGCATACGAAGTGAAGATAATAATTATGAATCAAGGCATGGCCATGTTAACAAAGAAACACCCCATGTTATCAAAGGCAATAGGAAAAGATAAAATAGAAGGTTCTGAAGCAAAACACGGTCATGCCTTCTATACAAGAGAAAAGGACAAAACAGGAAGAGTTTGAACTATTGTAGAACTCAACACGGCCGTGCCTTGCTTAGCACAGCCGTGTTGCCCTTGAGCTGTATGATTACACATGGACATTTAATGCACCAGGATGAAAATGGCGACCTGGGCATTCCTTTCTTAGCACAGTCGTGCCTTAAGGGTCTGATCAGCCTATAAATTGAATGCTCTTCTCCTTCATTTAATGGACTTGAACACCCCTTGGAGGAGCACTCAATACTCCCTAACCATTTCCTTTCACCACCATTAATAAGGGAATCAATCTCATGCATCCAACCCTTGAAGCTTAAGGAGATTAAGCTTTTTAGAGAAGTCATTAGCATCAAATATTGGTCATCCAAATTGCTTAGGTTGTTTCAATTTGGTCACATTTGTATCTATTACTTTGATAACTATCATTATGTCTATTAGTGGCTAAACTTCCATAGTATCATCTTGGTTTATAATGAATCTTAATTAAAGTTTGATAATGCTAGTAAAACATGTGATTGGTTTCTTTATAACTAATGGTTGTGTTGCAATTATCACTTGACGAGGAAAGTTTAAATAGTCTTAAAAGATACCCCAAGTGCTAAGATTGATGATAAGCCGAGGAATTGATGGTCTTGTGAAGCCTTGGCGAACCTTAAAATAGACACCAAGACCCCGAACTTGATGAGAAGTCGAGAAATCGCCATTCTTGTGAGGACTTGGTTGATAGATTAAGAAACCTTAAAATCAACCCCCCAAACACTGAGCCTGACGACAAACTGAAGAGCTTCCACTCTTATGAGGGTTTGGGGAACAACTTAAGAAACTTTTAAGGAGCCGCCAAGTTTTCGAGCTTGATGATAAGTTGATAAATCGCCATTCTTGTAAGGGTTAGGTTGGGGAAAAAACATAAATCTTAATATTTACATGGACCATGTAACATCCTAAATATTATAATGCTAAGTTATAATATTAAATGAAGATTACGTTAAGCTTTCGTGTGTTAAATAAATATTTTAGTATTAAATAAAGAAAGTTACGTTTAGTGATTTCGCGTTAGTAACTAATAAATAAAGGATCATGGACTTAGATTAATCAAGATGGGATTGTGGATCAGATGGGCTTAGGGTCCATGGGCCTTAGGAGTATAAATACTCCCTTAAACCACCCTAAAACCCTAAATCCTCATTTTTTTCCATCTTATTCTCTACATAATCAAAACACACACACACACATCCTACTACATACGGCCGAGAGAGAGGAAGATGGTGAAACGACCAACGAACATCGAATAGTAATAGATCTCTAATATACAAGATAACCAAGCAAAACGTGACCAACCGAACGCATAAAGTTATGTCCTTTACCCTTAAAGTTTATGTTTTTATAAACGGTTAGCCGTGAAACTTAGACCAATAGTAGATTGGGTCTAAACGAGTGTTAAAGTAGCAAACTTGACGTTAGAAACGAACTTAACGAACCTATGGCTATGTACGGCGACCAAGTATTGAACGTTTTTAAGCTTAAAGGTCCAAACTTTATGTGTTTTCGGGCCGAGTCTTAACTGAAAATGGCCATGGGAATGTTTACGGGATTGGTTAACATCATATCAAGGATTTACATGTTGAAACAGAAATGTTTTTGGGTTAAAAACCAAACCCGTAGCTATTTCTGATTAACTTCGCCCAATAGGTTCGTGTTGTATATAAGTTCGCGATGTATATATGTTCTCATGTATATAAGTTCGCTAATCTTAAGTTCGCCTCATTCAAGTTCGCCTGCTACCATGTTCGCCTAATGCTAAGTTCGCATACAGCTAAGTTCGCTTAAGCTAAGCTCGCTTAAGTTAAGTTCCCTTAAGTTAAGTCCGCTTAAGTTAAGTTCTCTTAAGTTAAGTTCGCTTGAGTTATGTTCGCATAAGTGAAGTTCGCATAACATGTATGTTCGTTTACATTTATGTTCGCTCATAAATACAAGGTTACGAATCAGATAGCCAATCCGACTTAATTCGTTATGATGAATGAGTTAACGAATTAGAAAATAAATTAAAATCCTAATGGAAAATGTGTTAAGACAGTTAATGAAAATAAAATTTTTCCAAGCTGACATGGAAGCTTAACCCTAGCCAGGGGCTCTGCCCCTTGGACCCCTCTAGGGGTTGCCGCCCCTAGAACCCCACTGCCAGGGGCGCTGCCCCCGGACCCCGTTCGTTGTGGGTTATATAAGGATAGAAATATGATATGAGTAGTAATAGTTAATTGATACGTGTAATTGTATACAATTAGTCGTGCACGGCTAAAGAAAGGAATAACTATTAACAGTGAACGTAACCGCATTCAGGTGAGTTTCTAGCCCCATTTCCTTTTTATGTTTTCGAGGTTGTGTGCATACTCGATGTGAAGTGTGAATACACTTACCTTAAGTGGTAAGTTTATGCTATAATGATTGATGTGATAGTAAGTATTATGTTATGAACGAATGTTTGTCGGTGCGTGAACGATCTTCGGATATTGCACGTACTGCCAATGGGAACGATCTCTAAATGGTTATTAGTGTGTGTAAATGTTATTTTGTAACTTGGTTATTATGTAAATGATGTAATGTTAGAAAGTGTGTTGTAGACAAGTAGAGGTAGAGTGTGATAGAAGTGGCAAGGGTCTAGTAAGGGTGTTAGTGCATGACGATAGTACGTGGTAGGGCAAGCCTATACGTGCCTTCGGGATTAAAGTGGCATAACGTGAGTACGTGGTAAGGCAAGCCTACACGTGCCTCCGTTATTAAGTGGCATAACGTGAGTGCATGAGAGGGTAGCCTCTATGTGCTTCTGTATACAAGTGGCTAAGACGTAGGAGACAGCTAAGTGGTTAAGCGGTAAGGTGAATAGGTCAGACAGTGGACTATGTGTCTTCGGACACTTATATAATTGCATGTAATGGTTGTATGGTAAGTTGCTTGATTAACTAGAACTCACTCTGCGTAGCTGACTTTTAGTATGCACGTCGGTGAGTACACTGGGAAGCTAGCATGAGGATGGCACATGACATGGATTGAATGGCTGGCGTCTAATGATAAAAGAAATGTTGTTATAACACGATGTTTTATGTTATGATTTAAATACAAGTTTGTAATGTTTTGTAAATAATGATCGAAGTTTTATTTATTACGCGAAAGTTTTAATTAACTTTGATTGTAAGAAATGTGTTTATGAGTAAATCCGATGCTAAAGTAGGTCACCGGGATTGGGGCCTTACAGACCAAATGGAATATTAATAGTGATTGACCATTTAAGAATGATAATTATCAACAATGTTGTGGAAACAGATAGTTGGTGTTCATCCACTAAGATTAATTAATTACTCATTAAGTGAATGTGCAACATAACCAATTTAAAGCAACTCTTGAGTGGTTATTACATGAGTTCTATAATTGTTCAAGAGTTGTGCGGGTTAAAATTGGTAATTCATTGTTAATCCTTTATGACTCTACTAATCTTAATTGGTATTTTAGGCATAATACAAGGGTTATTTTAATAAAGTGTCAAGGACAATTCACTTAGTAGTTTAAGGGATTATCTCATCTTTAAAGTGACTTAATTTATCTTTAATAAAAATCACTTGCTTACACAAAATGATGTTTTAGTAAAAGGGGTCAAGAGTCATCTTTTTCTTTAATTATCATGGAATAACATGACTAACTATTTTACTCTCATATTTAATCACCATAGCAAGCTCAAAATCGCATGTTTACTAATCAACTACTGAACCTAGATAATAGGAGCTCTTACAAAGATGATACCCTTTTATCTTTGATTTTCTTTCCACCTTAAAATATAAAAACCCTAAAATATTGTCTTTTATTTTATTGCTCCCAAAATTTATTTACTAAAAACCAAAACCAAAAAAAAATTGTCTTTGCTTACGATTAAATAAATACAACGATTTAGTAGTAAAACTCTATAAGTGTGTCCATGGAGTACACTTGCTTATTTGTGTGTGGTTTAGTTAAGATAATAATCATTTTTATAAATTTAAAACTCAACATTGTGTGAGAAAATCTTTAAAAAAAATTAACACCTTTTTTCTATTACACCCATCACGCATCATGTGACCATGTATCCCAAGAACTTTCCTACCCCCACTCCAAAATGACACTTGGAAGGGTTCAACTTCATATTGTATTTGTCCAGGATGTTGAAGGCTTCTCGGAGACCAGAAGATGATCTCAATTCTTCTTTGATTTCACTACCATATCGTCTATGTAAACTTCCATGGTGTCCCCAAGCTTCTCCTTAAACATCACGTTGACTAGGCTCTGGTATGTTGCACCTGCATTTTTTAAACCTAAGGGCATAGCAATATGACAATATATACATGTAGGGATCATGAATATAGTATCCTCTTGATCAGACAATTCCATCTAAATCTGTTTGAATCCTGAGGAGCCATCCATGAATGAAAACATCTCGTGTCCTGCAATTGCATCCACCATTGAATCCATGTGTGGTAAAGGGAACAGATCTTTGGGGCATGATTTGTTGAGATTTGTGTAATCGACACAAACTCTACATTTGCCATTTTTCTTTTAAACAACCACCACATTGTCTAACCATCTTGGGAACTTTACTTCTCTCATCATCCCGGCGTTCAATAGTTTTTCAACTTCTTCTTGGATGATTATGTTCCTTTCTAGTGCAAATTTTCTTCTCTTTTGTTAAATGTACCTGAAATTTTTGTCTAGACCAAGTTTTTTAATAATAATATATTTTGATATACCTGTCATATCTTCTTGTTTCTTGGCTTAGGTGGAGATCCAGATTTTCAGTATCCTTGGGGATACTTGTTCATGTGAGCACTTATATGTCATGATCTTGAGGGTCTAATTGCTATGCTTGTGTTGGCTTTGTTGTTGGCTTCATTGTTGAAGTGTTGCAGTCTTTTGCCTCCTATTGGTCACTTAGAATCTTGACCACTCCCCAAGGCGTCAACTGTTGGGATTTAACAAGATTATCAAAGTCATATAAACCCATTTATATGAAAAACTCAGTGGATAATAATGTTTTAAATCTTGTTAATTTGATTAATATAAAACCGATTTTATATAAAACCCAATGCCCATATTCATATACGATAATACATGATATCAAAACAACTATAAGGCGTTTTAGCATACTACCTTCAATATGCTAAGAAATATGGAGGAGATGATGATTGAATGGCTAGTCTTCAAAGTAGAAGTCCCTCAAGCTTGTATACCCACAAGCCAATAACAAAACACCCTTTATTTGCTAGGATTTAGACACTTGAAACTCCTTCTTGTTCAACCTTCTTCTAGGCCGAAAATTAGATGAAGGAAAGAGAGAGTTTACTTGCAAATGTGTGTGTGAGAGAGAAAGATGATGTTCAAGAATGTATCACTCAAGAACCAACCACAAGCCATACATGTTGTTGATATCTATAATAATAATAAAGAGATGAGAGGGGGGGAAAGGGGGCAGCCCACTTTGGTCTCCCTCCCAAATTCAAACTCCAATATTATTATTATGTTACTTATGTTATGTATCTTTTAAATAACATAACATGGTCCAAGTAACATCCAGATATTACAAGCCTTACATAAAGTTATTTAACCAACTTAAACAACAATATGAAATGTCTTCTCTCAAAATATAAATTTTCTATATAATTTATTTATAACACAAGTGAAAATATTTAGAAACCCATTTTCAAAATATCGTAAGTGTTGATATTTATTTGTTAGATCATATCTTAAAATAAATATCGTAGGTGTTTGTCTAGCTTGTTATTGGGTATGACCCGACTTGGATCATAGCGTACTAGCCACATCAACTCTAATATGTGTCTTGGGCAGACCGATTCCAACAACGGCATCTTCACATAAGTTGTATGTTGAAGGAACTGCTTTCATATCATGTATCCATGGCATGCCCAATATATCAAAGAATTTAGAGCACTTATAAACCAAAATTTACGGATAGAGTTTACTCTCTCGACATATACTAGTAGTTTAATTTCTCCCACAGTATTTTTAGCTTCCCCACTAAATCCGACTAGGACCGAGGATCTTGTTATTATCTCGGATTCAGGAATGTTAATTATTTTTAATGTCTCCAGTGGGATTATGTTTACTAAGCTGCCACCATCTACCAGGATCCTGTGTACAAAACACTTAGCGACATATAAAGTGATAATCAAACCATCATGGTGAGGATCCTGAATGATACCCCGATCCTCTTCACCGAATGAATTTTTTTTTCATTTGTCAATGTCACAGGTCTTGTTGGTCCTTCTGGTCTTTCGGTCTTGGCTACTTTTGTGTTTCTTTTCGCTGTCGAGTAAGAATTTCCACATATGTCTAAAACGCCGAAGATAAAGTTCACTATTTTGGCATCTGGAGGCGGGGATTTCGTCCTTGTTGGAGTTTTTTTCAGGATCCTGACTTTTATTCGTGTTTTTGCTAAGTAAATCTTTTAGGAGGCCTTTGCTTAAGAGATAACCGATTTCTTTTCTTAACGCTATGCATGTCACACCCCAACCAACGGCGAAAATGCCGAGGCATTAACTGATTGTCACAGCTCTCAAGGTACTATCATGTAATATTAAATGTTTTGATATCTATTAAATAAATTTCCAAATAACAAACATCCATACAAAATCCAAATAAACAAGTACATATATCAATCAATAACAATATGTCTCATTAAGTTTTCTTCTAGCATAAATCCATAAGTTATCTAGTACTTTACATCAAACGAATACCTGCATACGCGTTGAAAATAGAATGCTTTTGTCAACACAAGGTTGAGTGAGCAACACACCAGTTTCAATGTTCATATAGAAAATAGGTATTTGCAACAAGTCATATGAGTATAACAAATTAACCAAATGAGCAAGTATAACTGAGATGTCGAGAAGCACAAAGCTATAACGACTGGCGATCATACTAGACTGAGATTATGTTGGACCCCTCCGAATGTAAAAGCACATATGCACATAAACAAGTAAAGTATAAGTTGTTAACACATAAGACAATAGTTGCAGTTTTGTGTATAAGTATATATGAGAAATACAATTTACGCATATGTCCCCATAACATGAGAAAACGAGTAAAAAGAGGGGAATGTGGTACTCACCTTAATGACAAATAAAGGCGATTGAGATAAAAAGAATGCGGGAAATCACACACGAATGTTGAAGCCTAATGATGAACAAAGAGAAACGGATACGCTAAGTACAAGATTTATTACGACAATTTGACAAACAATAATAAGCTAATATTAAAATAATATAATAATATATGTAAGGATTTATTATATAAAATAATTAGTTTGATTTAAGAAAACATATATTGATAAATATTATTTTTAGTTTTATAAATATATATATAATTAGTTTACTTAGTTATATACACAAATCAAAATATTAGTTTGTAAAGTTATTATATATATATATACTTATATACTCACATATACGTATATACACGAATGACAAAGAGAGTTAAACGAGTATTATAAATTCGGTTTTTATTAAAATAGTCTCAATTAGTTATTATTCTTATTAATATAACAATATATAAATGTTTCAAAAAGGAAAAATACAAAAGAAAAACTAAAAATCTGGGGTGCAAGGGGTCGAACCCGCGACCTTACCCCATGATCCCTAATGCTTAACCAACTGGACTGACTAGCTATATGCATCAAAAACAAGAACCAAAAAAATTATAAGCAGAAACATATTAAACAATGTTTGAACATAAACTCTAATAGATTCAATTGATATAATCCATCGATGATAAACGAATTAACCTTCGGGCTTTTGATAAACACAGAATAGCGATTAAAACTATATATTTATTTACCTCATATGATGAACAAAGATGAGTTAACTGCTTCAACCCGTAGCCGGCCAAAAACGACGACGAACAAGCAAGTAAATGGCCAAGTTAATAAAATTATTAATAGGGTTATTATCGGCGACGGGCTAAGGAAGATATGTGTGAGTTTAATTAACTTATAACATCCGTTAATATAAGAATTGATCTTAGGGTTTCGTTTATATTTTAAATCGGATAAAGATGAACGAATTGAGATTATTAAACATGTTTAAATTGTTTATAAAGTCGTAAATAGGATGATTAAGATAATTACAAGATCAGTTATTATATCTATTACGAGAATTTAAAGTTTAAATTAACATATAAGAAAATCGGGTATAAGAAGACGAAATGAATGCGGGTTTGGATCAATGGGTATCCAGATTGGTGAAAATGGGTTATATCTATATTTACAAAAAGAACCTTGGAGTTTGAGGATGGATACAAAAGAAATTAAAGCTTATAGTTTGGGTTAAAAATGTCAAAACGTAAAAGTTAAAATTATAATAATAATATATTAATAAATTTAAGCTCGACAAATGCATTACATTTATTTAATAAAAATAACCCGAACATTAAACCGAGTCGGGTAATAGTATAGGTTCGAAAACCCGAATTGTTACAGTCTCCCATACTTTAAGGAATTTCGTCCCGAAATTAAGGAATACTATAACACCATTAAAATAAAAATACATAATACAGAACTTTAGATAGTTGAAGTAACACTCCAAATGAAAATCTGATAAGGGCACTTATATATATGATGTACCAGCGGCGTATCCACCATGTCCTTATCATCTTTACATTTGCACCATTATCTCAACTACTTCCGGTTCTTCATTATGACACACAATTATTCGAATTATGATTTCAATGCGAGGACCTTTGGTAATTACGTATGCATCCATAATTACTTAGATAGTCGGATGGTCCACATAACTCGTCGCATTGTGTGGGTTACAAAGCATTTGAGTAACACATGAATTTGAGGAAACAAAAATTTTAAGGAGTTTTTAATTAGAAAAACGCAAATGTATAAAATAATCCCAAAGGTTGCAGTGGATTTTACTAAAACAAGGAAATTTCCAAGACATCGCATAAGTATTCGAAGAAAAATATCACTTATTAACAATTAAAGGTAATGAAGGTAAGAAAATAAGATGAAAGTAGACTTTAATAAACAATCTATTTAAACAAAAGTAACTTTATTCATAAGATAGAAGATAAATAGTCCAAATGGGAAATAATTCAAGCCATAAAGAGGCGTTACCATACATAATTAAGAAAAAGGACAATATAACTTAAGATAGATAAAGGAAACGGCCAAAGTCTTCACGATCATTGAGTAGCTTATTTGACGTGACTTGGGGCACCATGAGGAGTTGCATTCACAAGAGTAGGAGCAGTTGAGGTAGATTGACTTGGGATAGCTTGAATGGGTTGAGCTTGCATAGCAAGAGCTTGAGTAGAGTAGGTTTGGTACACTTGAGACCGCGGATGCGGAGCTTGATAGAATTGGGGTAGGTAAGGTTGACTTGGATTGATGGGAGGAGCTTGTCGGACATGAGGTGGTTGAGTATAAACCTGGTTAGCATGGGTCAAGTTGTATGATGTAGTCATGGTTTGGGCTTGATGGGCATGGATAAGTTGAGGGCACATATTACGAATATGGTTTGGGTCTCCACAATGATAGCAACCACGGGTATTAAGAGCACCCCTTTGCGCACGTGAGGTGGTTTATGCATTAGGTGGGATACGTCAAGTGTTATAAAGGTGGCCATAAAGGTTTCATTGGGTACAGAGTCGGCAAGGGGTTTGGGGAGAGTGATGAAAGTTACACTTGGCACATAGGGGATGAGGATTAAGGTAAGTCTTTTTGTTTGGGGCAGTTTGGTTTTGGTTAGGAGGAGGTTGGTTATTGGGTTGGTTATTGGCATAGGCTTTACGCTTGTTGTTGTGTTTATTGTTGAGGTGATCGTTGTTGAAAGTAGGGTTCGGTTCGGCTTTAGTATCAGAGGATGAGTCAGTTTCGGTCTTGTCAAGATTAGGCTTGGAATCCTTGTGAGACAAGGTTCCATCCCTAACATGACTGTCGGTGAGGGAAGCATCTAGGTTGTTGGTGCATTTTGTGACCGTCGCTATGCAATTCTGATCAGCGGAAACGAAGTACGAAGTTAGAACAACTTCACCAATGGCGAAGTTATAACAACTTCGCCATAGGCGAAGTTGTAACAACTTCTGCCATAGGCGAAGTTAGAACAACTTTGCCATAGGCGAAGTTATAACAACTTCGCCTACTGGCCCAAGCCCAAGCCCGCGAAGTTGTTTTGTCTATATATATATGTGTCTTGTTTAGGTTTGAGTGTCCAGAAAGTCAGAGTGTTTTGTGATCAGTTTATTTGTTTAGAGAGAAACCGAGAGGGTGAGTCGTGTGGGACGGCCTGAGGTAGAGCTCACCTCGGGTCGGCCGTCATTTGTTTTCGTGTTTGGTATGTAATGTGTTTCGGTTATTATATAAATGATCTGCAGATGTGTTTATCCCATTCGTGTGTTTGTTCGTGTATGTGTTTGTGTGTAATTGTGTTCTTCGTCTTCTACAGCATTAAACGAGTCTAGGAGAATTCCGCACTCCTAGACCTCGTGCGGATCTCGTATCGATCGGCGACGCCCCGGAGGGACTTACAATTGGTATCAGAGCCTTAGGCTCTTATGCTATGGTTCGAGATCTGCATTTTGGTGTTTCTGGCACGTTTCTGGTGCGTTTTTGGCCGAACAGCCGCCGCAGGCGAAGTTATGGGGTTAAGGCGAAGTTGTCGCTTAAATTTTAGGGTTTAGGCGAAGATATAAGGTTAAGCGAAGTTATGGACAGGCAAAGTTATGGACAGGCGAAGTTAAGGAGGGGCGAAGTTGACTTTAGGCGAAGTTAAAAAAAAAAAAATGAGTTTTCGTCTGTATGGCCAGGTGTACGCGATTATTGTGAGACCGAAGACGTTGTTCCGTCAACGAGTGAAACTTGTTATCTCTTGGTCTTACGTGTGAACATATACGTGTCAACTCTGGATATGGAGTTGAGGTTGTGAATGGGATATTGATTGAAACTGGATATTGACACATATTTGGGTGTTTGTGGGCAATGAAATTGTTGTTGTTCGAGGTTGACCAACTGAAGAAAGTCAAATTGAACTGAAGGTTTTTGTCATTACTGGATTGCGGTCAGAGCATATTATTTACGTTATTTTCAATGCGTTCGAGAATTGGATCGTGAAACGTGATGCTTATTTATTAAAGTGAAAATTCTGGAACAAGTTGGATTTAATCGGGAATTAAAGTGTTTATGTTCTTGATCGTTATCCCTGGTGATTGAAGATGCTTCGGATTAATTAATGGTCATGTGTGTTAGATTCTGTCAAGGTGATTTTGTGATGAAATTGATCACTTGATGTTGAGTAGTTGAAGATTAAACCTTATCGTATGCCGACGTGTTGGTGAAGTTGTGGAGGGAGCCCAACTTCACGTGTTGGTGAAGTTAGAAGAACTTCACGTGTTGTGAAGTCAGAAGGACTCACGTGATTGGTTGAGATGATTAATTAGGCACGGGGATGCATGCATTTCAAAGACCTCAATCTATATAGTCGGAGAAGCTTACACTGAAGGGGAGATCGGATATGGAAGACGCTGGGTGATTGGTAGATTTGTGAAGCTACAAGGCAGTTTTAGACACGGCTGGTTGAAGAGCAAACAGAAGATCATCAGTTAAGAGGGAGTCTGTTGGTGCATGTTTTGTAACAGATGATCTTTTGTGTTTGTTAGAATTGAGAGCAACGGTCAAAGGGGAGTCTGTTGGTGCATTTTGTGACTGTCGCTATGCAATTCTGATCAGCGGAAACGAAGTACGAAGTTAGAACAACATCACCATAGGCGAAGTTATAACAACTTCGCCATAGGCGAAGTTGTAACAACTTCTGCCATAGGCGAAGTTAGAACAACTTCGCCATAGGCGAAGTTATAACAACTTCGCCTACTGGCCCAAGCCCAAGACCGCGAAGTTGTTTTGTCTGTATATATATGTGTCTTGTTTAGGTTTGAGTGTCCAGAAAGTCAGAGTGTTTTGTGATCAGTTTATTTGTCTAGAGAGAAACCGAGAGGGAGAGTCGTGTGGGACGGCCCAAGGTAGAGCTCACCTCGGGTCGGCCGTCATTTGTTTTCGTGTTTGGTATGTAATGTGTTTCGGTTATTATATAAATGATCTGCAGATGTGTTTATCCCATTCGTGTGTTTTTTCGTGTATGTGTTTGTGTGTAATTGTGTTCTTCGTCTTCTACAGCATTAAACGAGTCTAGGAGAATTCCGCACTCCTAGACCTCGTGCGGATCTCGTATCGATCGGCGACGCCCCGGGGGGGCTTACAATACCCGTATCGATCTACGCCCCGGGCGGATCTCGTATCGATCTACGTAGAACGAAGACTATGATCAGATCGATGCTGATGATCTGGAAGAGATGGATCTGCAGTGGCAAATGGCGATGATTGTTAGAAGGGTTAAGAGGTTTATAAAGAAGACAGGTAGAAAGTTTGTTGGTGAAAGCCCAGGTTTTGATAAGTCAAAGGTGCGGTGTTATAACTGTCAACAGAATGGACACTTTGCTAAAGAGTGCACAAATGAACGTGTAGAACGCAGTCAAAACAGGTCTACACAACAGAGTGGGGGTGGTAATGAGAATAGGGCCATGATATCCAGACAGAACGGGGAGTAAAACTGGAATCTGCATGTGGTGGAAGTGTTCGAACAGGCCAATTTGGCGAACATCGAAACCGCAGGAAGTGAGAAAGTGAATGGAGAAAATCAAGCTTACATGGCAGAAGGGACAGAACAGCTCTCCGAGGTAAGTACTAAAATCCCTTGTACAAAATGTGAAAATCTGTCTGAACAACTGACAACAATAACTGATCAGTTTGTTATTTTGGATGCTCAATTTAAAACATTAAAAGAAGATCATCATTACACTAAAGCTAGAGAAAATAGTTACAAGGTAAAAATAAAAGCTAGTGAGAAAGATATCAGAAGTCTGAAAGCCAGTCTAGCTGAAAAAATACAAGTAAGTGATCTTAGCTATGAAGTGTTAGAAGAGAAAACCAAACTAATAGCTGAAAGGGATAAACAGATAACTGATCACCATGTGAAAGTGGTGGAACTAAACAGAAAACTTGAGCAATTTAGAAATTCCTCCGTGATACTTGATCACCTCGTAAGTGATCAAAGTTCCCCAGTTAAAAGGGGAGGAATTGGATATCATGAAGTTCCACCACCTTATAATCATAACTATACTTATGATCCTAGTAATCAGAAATCTGTTGATGTTGAAATTGGTCAGACAGTTCCGGTTAAGGTTACGATTAAAGATCCAGAAGTTAGTAAGGCGAAACGAGTAAGCCTGTTTCCAATGTTAAGATTTCTGCTCCTAGTCCTGTCTCATCAAATTCGGACAAGGCATCCGAGTCGAGTGAGACAAAAGAAGAGGCAGTATTACCAAAATGTGGAGAGGAACATAAATCAAATGAAAAGAATTCTCCACTAAACCGGTATGTCCCACCATATATTAGACGAACGGGCAGTAATGCAGCCTCAACATCTAAAACAACTATTGATAAGAAAGTTGAACACAGGAGTTGTTTCAGATGCAATCAATTAGGACACCTGATTGCTGATTGCCCTCTGAAGCAGAGATTCAGAGGTATGAGGCCTTCGAAAACTGAGAACAGAACAAACAGTAATTACTATAATGGTAAAAATGAAAACTCATCAAAGTTCAGAAATTGGACTAATCCAGGTTTTCAAAGAAATCGATCTCAGTTTTTCCCTGTTAACAACCAAATCATGAGTTATAATTCATTTAATTCACGAAGGTTTGGATGGCCTCATAGTCAATCTACAAGAAGGTATCCTTTTAGGACTTACAGATATCATACTAATACTAACTTTGGACAGCCAAAGTACGGGATGTATCGACACAAGACCAATAGGTCTTGGGTCCCCAGATTTTTAATCCTCTGCTTTAATCGTGCAGGAACAGTTGAACAGGGCTGCAAACAATCTATGGGTTGTGGATAGCGGCTGTTCCTGACACATGACGGGTAACAAGAGTTTGTTACACGAATGGAAACCTGTTCAGGGAGGAAGAGTGAGTTTTGCTGGAGAGAATGGTGGAAGGATTACTGGAATTGGGACGGTGACTAATGGTAAAATGACGTTAGAGAAAGTGAATTTCGTTGAAGAACTGAAGCATAATCTGCTGAGTGTATCACAGATCTGTGACAAAGATTACACAGTGCACTTTACCAAGAATGAAGCGATCGTGCTGTATCCTGGTTTCAAGATACCAGATGAATGGATAGTAATGAACGCTCCAAGGGAAAAGAATACATATATTATAGACATGAGGTCGACTGAGATGGCAACAAAAGAATCGTGTCTTCTGTCAAAAGCAACTGAATCGGAGTCCGAGTTATGGCATCGAAGAATGGGGCATATTCATCTTCGGGAAATGAACTACATTGTCAAGAATGGGCTGGTGCTGGGTGTTCCCTTGAAGAATTTCAACTTTGAATACCAATGCTTATCGTGCAAAAAGGGAAAGCAACACATGAAATCCCATCACACCAAGAAGGTCAATTCAATTGTCAGTACCCTAGACCTACTTCACATGGATCTCTTCAGTCCCGTGAATGTAAAAAGCCTAGGAGGAACATCATACTGCTTGGTGATAACTGATGATTTCTCTAGGTACTCTTGGGTATATTTCCTGAAGTCAAAGTATGAAACGGTTCAGATGGTAATAAATTTGATTACCAAGGTTGAGAATATTATGGGGAAAAAGGTTAAGTATATCAGGAGTGACAATGGGACTGAGTTCAAAAACTATCAGATGGAGATCTTCTGCTTACAGAAAGGGATAGAACACCAGTATAGCACTCCGTATACTCCGCAACAAAATGGGGTGGATGAGAGGAAGAACAGAACGCTAATTGATAGAGCCAGAACCATGCTAGCTGATTCGAAACTTCCTGTGGTGTTCTGGGCTGAAGCTGTTGCAACAGCCTGCTATATCCTTAATAGAGTTTTAACTGTTAAAAGATTGAATAAAACATGTTATGAACTTATGCATGGGAGAAAGCCTAACTTGAGTGGTCTTGAACCATTCGGGTCCCAGTGTTTCGATATTAAAGACAAATTCTAAATTTGATGAAATAGCCGACGAAGGTATTTTAGTCGGATATGTTGTTGGGACTCCCAACAGGCGAGTCTTTAATATATCGACCAGCAAGGTTGAGGTGGTGTGTAACACTGATATCACAAGTTACAAATCACCAATACCAAGCACGGGACCCGCTGGGGCTTTCGACTATGATAGGCTTTTTAAATCTTTTAACATGCCTTACTTGGATTATGCAGAAGTTGATGACAGAATTGCTACGAAGATGCTTTATGATGAGGAAGACAATTATATGCAACGACCGCAGTACGATGAATGTCAGCCTTCCTCGTCAAATGCTGTTGATACCCCTGCTGCCTCTACAGAAGAGGAATTCTTCAATCCGTTTCACTCTCAACAACAATCACCCATTGATGAGCTATCTTCGAACCTGGAAGACAATCTGCAAGTCGGTTCGGTTCCGACTACGAGAGTTCACAAAAATCACCCGTTGGAGAACGTGATAGGTGATCTGTCCGACGGTGTACAAACAAGACAAAGCTTGAATGAGCATACCTGTGTTTACACAAGCATTAAAGATACAGGCATCATTAACGAATGCTTGTACACCTGCTTCTTCAGCCAGATTAAACCAAAGAACTATCAAATGGCACTCAAGGACAGCTCGTGGGTCGAAGCCACGCAAGAAGAGTTAGCCCAGTTCAAGAAGATGGAGGTATGGAATTTGGTTGCCAAACCGAAAAATGTGCATGCGATTGGCACAAAATGGGTTTTCAAATGCAAGAGAGATGAAAAAGGGATAATTATCAGGAACAAGGCAAGGCTGGTTGTAAAAGGTTTTAATCAGCAAGAGGGGATCGACTACAAAGAAGTGTTTGCTCCTGTGGCGAGATTATAAGCGATTCGACTGTTTTTGTCATTTGCGGCACACAAGGAGATGAAGGTGTTCCAGTTAGACGTGAAGAGTGCGTTTCTTAACGGTAAAGTCGATGAGGTAGTGTACGTTGAGCAACCTGTGGGTTTTACTGACCCAGACTTTCCTGATCATGTGTACAAGCTAAGTAAAGCGCTATATGGGCTACATCAGGCCCCTCGTGCCTGGTACTCAACTTTATCCGATTACTTGCTTGAGAATGAATTTGAAAGGGGAAGGATAGATAGTACACTGTTCGTTAAGAGAAATGGAAGAGACTTTCTTCTGGTGCAAGTCTACGTGGACGACATCATATTTGCTACATCAAAAGTCGCCATGTGTCAAGAGTTTGAAGCCATCATGAAACAGAGGTTTGAAATGAGTGCTATGGGTGAACTAACTTTCTTTTTAGGATTGCAGGTTGATCAGAAGAAAGATGGGATGTTCATTCATCAAACTAAGTATGTCCATGACGTTCTCAAACGCTTCAAGATGGAGGACAGCACTCCATTTGATACTCCAGTTTGCGTCAACCATAAATTGGGTGCTGATTCAGACAGTGATGCAGAGTGGACCCCACCCAATATCGGGCAATCATAGGTTCTTTAATGTACTTAACTGCTTCAAGACCTGATATTATGTTTGTAGTTTGTCTTTGTGCTCGCTTTCAGGTAAACCCAAAAGAATCTCATTTGAAGGGTGTGAAGAGGATATTGCGATATCTCAAAGGCAAGCCCAAGCTAGGGTTGTGGTACACGAAAGGAGGAGACTTGGAGTTAGTCGCCTACACAGATTCTGATTATGGAGGATGCAATCAGAATTGGAAGTCAACAACAGGTGGATGTCAGTTTCTTGGAGGCAGATTAGTGTCATAGCAGTGCAAGAAGCAGACCTCAGTTGCCATTTCAACCTGTGAAGCAGAATACATGGCAGCATCGAACTGCTGCTCCCAGGTTCTTTGGATACAACAGCAATTGCGCGATTATGGTCTGAATTTCACTCATACTCCTATTTGCATTGATAACACTGCTGCTATCTCTGTAACTAACAATCCTGTAAAGCATAGCAAAACTAAACACATTGACATTCGTCATCATTTTATACGGGATTGTGCTGAGAAGAAATTGATTGTGCTCTAAAATGTCGATTCGTTAGATAATTTCGCTGACTTATTTACTAAAGCGTTTGACAAAACTCGATTTCAAAACCTTGTTGAGCTAAATGGGATGATCAATCCCGAGTAACTGTGTTTTTTTTTTGTTTTTATAAAAAAAAAAAAAAAAAAAAAAACGTCACTATCGCTTAGAATTATGTCGGTTGCCACAGTTTGAAGGACATATCTTCAGATATGTTTGGTCCTCATTTCTACTTGTAGAATATGAGGATAGCCGTTAACCAGATGACTGAAAGTGACCGGGGCGGTTTATGATGTGTTTTTAATTCTTTCGCTGAAAATTAGTCGTTCATACTTAGTTAGAAGGACACATACTTGTATGTGGTCGGTCCAGCTGATCCATTGGATCTTCAGGATAGCCGTTTACCAGAAAACTTCGACTTGATCGGGGCGATAGAAGTTAAAATTTTTTTGGGAGATGAAATTATTTTTCAAGTCTACTACTTCGTAAGAAGTTGCTTTACTATGTTTAACAGAAAATTGATCCAACCTTGGAAAGTGATAGATATACTGATTATGTGTGCTTAACTAGTGAAGTTATTAGGCCTAAAAGACTTTAGAACAGTCATTGTATGTCATGGTAGCTTTTTATGGTGCGTAAAAATAGAAGTGATACTAACTAAATTTCCTCGATTTTACGTGGAAACTCCTTAAGAGTTGTGCATGTCTCCATATATATCTTTCCGAATGATAGGCAGAAAAGCGATTACCCAGTCATACACGAGCCCGTGAGTGTTCTGATTCCCGTGAAGATAGCATGTCATGAAACTGCAGTGATCCAGATTCGGGACTTGCAGTTGTTTACTACTCTGAAGTTGTGTAAATAGTTAAAAAAAAATGTGTGTTATTGAGACATTCTAGAGTTCATAATGTTAATACTTCTCAATCAAGATGTAAGAAAGAGAACGGGAAGAAGACTCTACAGATCGGCGTGTACTTACTATTTAATCAGACACTACGGGTCGAGGTCAACTCAAGGTGACTTGGGGAAAACCAAAATACGCTATGAGAATAGATAGGAGGCATCATAATCTCTGACGTGTTATCCATTTAAATTTTGAGCTTAATTGAACCTAACCCGTATCACAGAAGCGATGAAAACCATTTTAAGTTATTTACCTGCTTACAACCTGTTTCTTTATGTCATAATACAGCTGAACATGGATCTGTGTGACAGTCACTTAATTAGTATGATTCCTGTTCGGATCTTTTCTAAAACGTGGTAGTCCCTGTCGAGACTGAAATTTGATCCCCTGTACTTTATTTTTAATATTTTTTCTACTTATGTAGTTGTATGATTTAATACCTGGTTACTTGGTCTTGATCGTATCATTTAACTCTTTAAAGGATGTTTTAAAACTTAATTGCAAATTGTTCAAATTATAGGGGTTTGTTGTGAAAATTTTCTTATCAGCGAAGTTATTCATAACTTCGCCTGCAATAGGCGAAGTTATCCATAACTTCGCCTATATGATCTTTGACCCTATATAAAGAAATTCTTGGTCAAACTGTTTATTATTTTCATAAACCAGCGAACTTCTTTCCGTAACCCTAAGCGAACTTATCTTTCGAATCAAATCTGTGTTGATTTTCTCGACTACTATTCCGATTAAAGGTGTGTAGGGTTGTAGTATCGTATAATCTATGTCATTGATGTAAATCAAAGGTCGTAACGACCCGATTCGCGACCCCGTTTAGTCGAGACCTCAATACCCGATTTTCAAACCTGTAATGACGTGGTCGTAATCAACTTGATCGTCAAGATCATCTTAAAAACATGTTTTACGAGATCCTCAATCTCCAAATTCACCAACTACACGTCGATTGAACAGCTTAACTGTTGCCGATTCATATTCAGGCGAACATACAGTTTAGGAGAAGTTATCCTTAACTTCGCCTGAGGTTTAACTTCGCCTGATAATTAATTATGTAACAGTATATGAGGCGAAGTTGTGGTTAGGCGAAGTTAGCATTAACTTCGCCTTGCCCTTTTATTTAAAATTTATTACGCGAAGTTCAAGTTGAGGCGAAGTTGTTCCCAACTTCGCCCCACCTCTAACTTCGCCTATACAGAATAAATCATAACTTCGCTCATGGTAACAGACGAACTTGTGATTTGCCTCGACGTTTCTCTAACTTAGTCTGTTTTGGTTGCAGAAATGGCTGCTGTAGCTGGAGCAGGTGGTGATGAAGGTGGAGACAACAACCGACAGTTCTTCCCGGGGCATAACATGTACATCACATTGGACCCGGATGCGAGTGGTGTTGATGATTTCCGCGAGATCATCACATTTCTAGTACGCTCGCGTATATTCCACGCGATTACCACAACACTGCTGATATCTTTGCCAAACATTGAAGATTTCTGGCAAACAGTGGAATATGACTGTCGAGTCGAGCCCCCGGTTATTGGTGCAACGGTCAACAATCAGATAGTTCAGTTCTCGTCTGAACAGATCAGGGTGGCTTTACAGTTTGGGGATGAAACAAGAGACGATCCTACCGACTTTGTGGCTCCATTTCGAGATGGTGCGTTTCTGAGAATGGGATATTCTGGTCCTTTGGGGGATTCTCAGAGACGCAAGGGGTTCTTGCTAGACCAGTGGCGCTTTCTCATGCACGTGATGATCGTGTGTATGTCGAGGAGAAAGGCTGGTACAGATGGAATGGGCGCGACCATGCAGTCGGCGATGACTGCACTGACTTACAATAAGCGTTACAGCTTTAGTCAGAGAAGAGCGGTGGCGCGTGAGAGATTTCTTATGTATCCAAGATTCCTACAAATGATCTTGAATCAAGTTGCTCCCACGTTACCTCAGCGCCGACCAATTAGATACGTGGAAAGTGTAAGTAAAAGGATCTTCGCTCAGTGTAGATCATCGAGTGCAAGAAGCAAGCCTGAGCTCCGTCCTCGACATACTCCACTATTTGGGTACTTGATCAACCCAGAGTATGTTCCGGCTCGTGGGGACGAGTTTCGGGATCCGGCCCCACAACAGGCTGGAGCACCTCAAGCTATACGTGCTGCTCCTGTTGTGTCACCGGAGGAGACTGTAGACCTTGATGAAGCGTTTGGTGGTCAAGGCTTCTTTGATATGTAACGTGTTGATCCAGAGGAAAATGTGCAAGTCTCGGTTGCACAGGTTTCTAGTGTGGATGTTGCTAGGGCAGCTACAACGGTGGCTGATTCTGATTCGTCAGATGATGACGTGGCTGAAGCGAGACGAATTTTGGTAACACAAGAACGAATTCATGGGAAGAGGAAGAGAGTCGATGATGACAGTGAGTCAGACTTTGAGGAAGAAGTACATCAGTTGGTCCGTAGATCAAGAAGGGAACGCACAGGTGCAGGTTCGAGAGCAGGTGAGAGCTCAAGGGTGGTACGTTTCACTCCACCCGCACTGTCCGGTATGACTATAGTCCCTACATCATTGCCTGTTACAGGGACAAGCGCCACGGACGTTCCCGTGGTGGCTACTTCATCCTTGTTTGGCATCCCATCCACTACATTCCAGCTTTCAGCTCCGGAGATTGTATCTTTGCCACCTCCAACTCTTACTCCAACGGAGGTCGTGGCAAAATTTATTGAGTCGACAGTGGTAGCTACTGCAGGGTTGTCAGTTACGATACCACCTGCGGTTACGTTTACGCCTACTTCTGAGGTCCCGGTTACATTGGAAATCCCTCCTCAGTACACTCAAGATATATCACATCTGAGGTTTGATTTCGATGCAACCTTATCCGACTAGAAACGAATAGCAGCGCTTGAAAGGGTCGTGGCAGAACAATCAAGGGTAAATCTTATCCAGACCCATGCTATTCAGCGCCTCGTTGCAGAGAATCAGATACAGTCGTCCCTGCTTATCGAACATGGAAAAATAATTGATGCTTTGAAGCAGTTCTTGGCATCTCAGGGGGAGACGAGTTGTAAGGGTGATGAGCTGAGGACGAAGAAGCGTAATGATCGAGACGATGATCCCAATGCATCGAAAGGTGCAGGTGGAGAGTTGCCAAGAACTGAACAAGCTCTTGGGACTTCCACATCTCAGGGGGAGTCAACGAGTGCAGTTGGCGGTTCGGGTGATGATGTTGTGGTCGTGGATGCTGAAGAGGTGTTAGATGATGTTATAGGTGATGAGGATGTGTTACCGGTTGATGAGATAGAGAAGATTGGGGCAGAGATTGTTATTGATAATGAGATTGAAGAGGGAGAGATTGTAGAGGAGAACATTGAGCACGAGATTCCGGAAGTTGATAAGGCAGATATGAGTCAAGATATGGGTAGCGATGAGACAGAGTGGGAAGAGCAGCCAAGATGGAAAGAATGCTACGCTCAGTGGTTCGTAAAAACGAAGAAATCGGCGGTCCCTACTATATTCAAGAAAAGTTACAACATCAGGGGTTATGCTGAATCAAAAAAGGGGATTATATGCTGGTTATATGATGAGCAGTTGAGGCTCTTTGTGATTAAAAGGTATGACGGTGTTCAATATTTCAAAAGGCTGTTGAGATCGTTGAATACATTGCCAGAATGTGAAGTGAAGGACTTAGCCAGATTGGGGTTGATATACAGAAGTGATGATAACATGGCTAGGGTCATTGGAAAGATTGTCTGGAAGGAAAGTATAAAGGAGAAAAAGTTTGAGCTGTTGAAACCACAGAAAGGAAAACTTATTGAAGATAAAGATAGAGGAATGAGAGCAGATGGCAAGCCTTGGATGATTATGAAGTATAAGCTGATCCGGTGTTTAAAAGAAGTGCCGATGAAACAAATGCCCAAGGATGTGCTCAAAGATTTGAAGTGGTGGTATGTTGATTGTGAAACAGCTGAAGCAGTAATGGAGGATGAAGATGAACAAGAGCTGCTAAGAGTGTATGATCCGATGCACTTGGTGAATTTGTCTCAAGCTGATCTGCAGGTGCTAAACGAGAAGAAGATATTTTATATTCCTGCTTGGAAAGAAGAAGCGAAGAAATATTAAAGAGTTGTATCAGTTTATGTACGAGAAGGAGTTCATGCTTGAAGATGAAAGATACAAGATTGTTGAAGATTACAAGACACGTGCTTGAAGATAGAGATATGAAGCTACTGCCAAGGGGGAGTCTGTTGGTACATGATGTCAGTAGTTCAGTATATAGTGTCTGTAATCGAGTTAGTTGGAGTTGTGTTTTGGATGTAAGCGATGTTTTCACAAGTTCGCTGATATAGGCGAACTTGTGGAACAAGCGAAGTTAGGGACAACTTCGCCTAAACATGCTAGGCGAAGTTGTCGTGCTTTATATGCTGCTAGGTTACGGCTGTGTTTGATAGTTTTAGTTTTCGAGTTGTAACGAGTTTACGAGGTGTGTAATCAGTGATCAGTGAATCACGTGTTTCTAGTTGCAATACAACGTGTCTTTGTTTATTGTAACGTGTGTTTGATCGTGTTAACGTGTATCGTCTTCTACGCTCGTAACGTCTTACGTAGGGATTCCGCACCTACGTAGAACGAGATATTCTGTGTAGACCCGGCTTGGAACCTACATAGGTCCATAGCCTTACTGATGGTTAAGGTATCACGACTCGTCACAGCATTGCGAAAAATGCTTGGTAAACCGCGAATGTATTTCTGAATGTCGTGGTTGTCGGGGGTTACAAGGTGAGGTATGATTCGGCTAAGTTCACGGAACGGTTCTAGTAGGTAGAGTTATCCCCACCAACATGTTTGAGTTCCCAAAACTCAGTCTCAAATCTTTGCAGTTCGTGTTCCGGGCATAACTCCTTCTTCATTGCCTCCTTAAGTTCCTCCCAATGCATGGATACGACCAAGTCAGACCCTTGGTCATTCCTCAGGGCATTTCACCAGATGACAGCTCGACTCTCGAATCGGCTTGAGGTGAAGTGGTCCGTTAGGCATCCGGACATTTGCAGTTGATAAAGATGTTTCCTATTTCCTCAAACCATTGAAGCAAATCGGTGGCATTTTCCTCACCATGGAAGGATGGAGGTTTGGTGCTCAAAACGTGTCATAGTTATTTGGTACGGACGAGGAGGCGGATCCGTTGGAGTTGAGGCTTTTGATCTGAGTGATAATCGTGGGTATTACAGCAGCAAATTCCTTTGTGATCCTAGCAGCCAAACGGCGATCGCTTGAACCAGATGAATGTTGGTGACGACGGTGGTTTCTTAGAGACGACATTCTATAAGGACCGAAAATAAGGATTTATAAGAGAAAGGATAAATTGAGGAAATCATAAGAATAGTAAAATGATTAATTATATAAATCACTTATAATAAGATTGCCTTAAGAAGTAAGAGGAGTTGCGTCATAAAGATTAAATGTAAAAGATTATAAGATGAGGGGGGTACATTGCGTAAATAGTTGTTAAATAATGTAGTCGATATGATTAATGTGTAATGACTAAATGAGGAGTTAAGTCAGTTTAAAATTTAGACTTTTATTAAGTTAACAATAAACTAATGAAATATAAATTGTGTGTTGGCCTCCCATGAGCTTTCCATGACAATTTGAATGGCCCAACGTAACTAACGATTAAAAGCAACTGAGTTGGACAGCCTATGAGCGTTACATGGCAATTTGATTGTCCCAACTAATTAACGAATTAACAATGCAATGAAGTTTGTCGGCCCAACGAGCGTTACATGGTGTTTTAACCGACCAAACTAAATAACGAGATATCAAAATAAAATTTGGGTAGTTGGAGTATCTCGTGAATCACCACATATGATAACGTAAAAACCATAATCGAAAGGTTACCGAATTTAAGCCACAAACCATCGTGAATTCAGTTTAAACATAGGAATGCAACCACTAATGTGGTCACGGTTGACAGCTTAGGGTGTCGGTCATATGGCATTTTTTTCTGGGTCTCATTCGGGTCCATAGGGTCAACACTGTGGCCAGGTTATCCCCTAGGTAACGAATAGAATCTTACCTTTGGTTATGAGAACCATTTTTCCAGGGCCCAACTCACAGTTTCTCTTCCATTTTTGTTTATTACAGGGACATGCCACATAACCTAGCCCTAAGGTGAACGAACAAAAACAACAAGTGGGAATTCTTAAGGAATTTCCTGAAAATAAAAGCAATCTAATTTACGAAAAGTATTCTTTGAATGTTAAGGCATAGCATCGGAGTTTGTGTGTGTTGCATAACAATACAATAGATAATAATTATCTAAGAATGATGTAAAAAATTTAAAATTTGAACACATAAAGGTAAACAGATAAGCACGTATGGGGCTCCTTAGCATGTTACTATGGCACCACTAACGACCTATCTTAAACCTTCGACTATGATACCAATCTGTCAGACCCCAACCTATGGCGGAAATGACGGGGCGTGAACTGGTTGTCACAGCTCTCAAGGTACTATCATGCAATATTAAAAGTTTCGATATCTATTAACTAAATTTCCAAATAACAAACATACATACAAAATCCAAATACACAAGTACATATATCAATCAATAACAATATGTCTCATTAAGTTTTCTTCTAGCATAAATCCTTAAGTGATCTTGTACTTCACATCAAACGAATACCTGCATACGCGTTGAAAATAGAATGGTTTGTCAACACAAGGTTGAGTGAGCAACACACCAGTTTCAATGTTCATATAGAAAATAAGTATTTGCAACAAGTCATATGAGTATAACAAATTAACCAAATGAGCAAGTATAACTGAGATGTCGAGAAGCACAAAGCTATAACGATTGGCGTATGATCATACTAGACTGAGATTATGTTGGACCCCTCCGAATGCGAAAGCATATATGCACATAAACAAGTAAAGTATAAGTTGTTAACATATAAGACAATAGTTGCAATTTTGTGTATAAGTATATATGAGAAATACAATTACGCATATGTCCCCAAAACGTGAGAAAACGAGTAAAAGGTAGGGAATGTGGTACTCACCTGAATGGCGAATAAAGGCAATTGAGATAAAAAGAATGCAGGTAATCACACACGAATATTGAAGCCTAATGATGAACAAAGAGAAAAGGATACGCTAAGTACAAGATTTATTACGACAATTTGACAAACAATATTAAGCTAATATTATAATAATATAATAATATATGTAAGGATTTATTATATAAAATAATTAGTTTGATTTAAGAAAACATATATTGATAAATATTATTTTTAGTTTTATAAATATATATAAAATTAGTTTACTTAGTTTATATACACAAATCAAAATATTAGTTTGTAAAGTTATTATATATATATATATATATGACAGAATTACAGATATTTTTCTTTATGTTGGCTCCTTTTATATTTCATGGAAACATCCAAACGATTTACAATGAAGTGGCAGGTAAGCGGGCAACAAGACGCGCCGCAACCCCCTTTTTGGATAGCAAACCCAATCCGACTAAAAACAAAGTTTTGATTCTTATGGGCTGATACGTTACTATACACAACTTTTTGAACCCTATTCAAAAGGTCCACGGCATCTGGAGCTAAGAAACCAAAAGTGTCAAAGGCGAAGGGGTTAAACACGTGTTTATTCTCCAAACAAGCTCTCTCGTGTTTAGCAACCTTTCCCGATGTCACCTTCAATGCTGCCTGGCCTGCTACAAATCCAGTGTCCCTAATCCCAACAAGAGGGGACACTCCTGTGAGGTCGACACAAGCGTGTTTTCCCCCTACCAACCCAAAAACAAGTATATCAGTCGGTCGTAATGTAGATCTTCCTTCTTGAGGATCCGTAAGAAAGTTTACGGGGGCTTCCTTATTAGCCGAAATTCCGGCTCGTTTAAGAACATCGCATAGAACATCCCTCACCAAATCATGCATGTACTTAAACCCATGCAACTCTTTGCAGTGAACCGCATGCTCGCCAAAAGACTCCAAACAAACCTTACGGCAAACCGGGCACGGCTCATCTACCGGAAACAAATGGATCATTAACCGATACTTCAGGATGGCCCGGTACTCCAAAGCCGACATATGTTGGCCCAATCCTTCAATAGGGAGAACACTTATGAAATCTTGAGCCCGAAGACACTCAAACACCTCTTTCTGACGAGGGGATAAATCAAACTTCATTTCCAAACTCTTGATGATTCCACTATAAAGGGCACTCGCCAAAGCATGTTGGGCTTTAGGGGGGGCGGTGTCTTTATTAGAGAAACCGCTAATGTCAAAATCGGGAAGTGAAATGTGCAACCGATCTATCGCACTCCCATAATCGGAGTCAAACCCATCAATACCACAACCTCGAAGAATGTGGTCTTGCATTCCCAAGATTGCGCCCTCGAGGCCACAAAGGCATAAGTAGAAACGTCTGAAGCTGAACATAAACCCAAACCTCCAAAACGAGTCGGAAGTGATGCCAACCTCCATTGAAAATCTCCAAAGAAGGGACCACCACAAACCACGATGTCCTCAATCGCCCCCCGAAGGCCATTGTCAAACACAGAAACTGCTTCCCCTACATACACAGGTTGGCATGTTCTGAGACCAAACAACAACGTTCCAACTCCCATACATGAACGGAGCAAAAGGAGCTCGCATTGAGGGTCCCGCAAATGCGGGAGATAGCTCATCAACTCCACAGCTCGGGAAGCCCTTTTCATAGCAAGTTCACTGATGAACCCGGCATCCCGGCTAACGGCTCCCCCCGAGGAGTTTCACACCTAGCACCGTCTTCCAATCTCACAGGGAAACACCCCCTCCTGCACCTTAACTCCATTGCACGACGGCCAAAATACTTCGGTTTTCTTAATATTAAGTTCAAGGCCCAGGCGGGGACCCTCCGACCTGATAATATCTTAAGCTTTGGCAACCTCTTTAGAGTCCCCAACAATTATACCATCATCTAGGTACCAAGCTTGAAAGAGAAGCTTATAGGAACTCTAGACTAGATGAATAAGTGGGTGCAGAACTAAGGCGAAAAGAAGAGGTCCCAAAGGGTCCCCCTACTGAACCCCAGTGGTGGACCAAATGTGGCCATCCCCCACATATAGCCTGGCCGGTTGCCCATATAAAAAGTTCACCCATAAGGAAATAGATGGGCATCGGGCCCGAACCTCATTCAGAAGGGCAGTCCTATCCACCAAGTTGAAGGCATTACAAAATTCAATAGTAAGCATAGCCAATGACCCATCAGAATGGAACTTACTTAAAAACCTGTTCGCGCTATGAAGAACGGCCTCTGCACCACTAGGGACTCCCACCCCAAACTGAAAGTCGCACAGGTATTTAGTAATGTCTTTCCCAACACCCCTCATAGCCACCTTAGAGATCAATCTTCTCCAAATGGCACCTACGGCAATGGGTCTAATCCCATTGTCCGGTTTGAGCAACGGTGTGAGAGGAGTTTACGCAATGAACTCTGCCAAAACCCTTAGGCATCTCCCCCCCCCCCAAACATAAATTAACCATCGCAGTAGTAGCCTTTAGTGGTTTTTTTTAACGGACCCTGGATACTTCAATGTAGTAGTCCAACTAAGACAACCATAAATTCTTCTAATTGATAATAGTAATCCGAATCCCCCCCAAAACGGATCTAATTGCACTTCACGCTCCAAAATTTTGATGATGAAATGAATCTTTCATGGGCGAAACAGAGGATATCTATATTGCGCCAATGCAGAGGAAATGAATACATTTTATACTATACTATTAAATAATCTGAAGTTAAGTGATACATTGGAAGAATCCGTTGGGTCTTCCAATATCAATAGGTTGATTTAACCCAACAGCGATCGGCGACCCCTCTCCACAAAATGCATCCAAAATATGTTGTGCCCTCAATCCATCTCGTCCGCATGACGTCCCTTTAGGGAAGTATTTAATGCATCCAAGCACACAATCCTCATCAACAACAAGAGGAGGCTCAGAGAGCAATGAAGCAGGCATAACCGGAGGGGGGAAATTGGGATGCTTAGCCACTAATGCTTTCAAAGTGTCATTGCCGAAAGGTGCAACCCCTGAAGAGCATAATACTTTAATGGCGGCAGTAAAATGCCCGTCCGCCACTTTTCGTAAACATTGTTTCACATTGGCTCATACCGCAACATCATCGTGCTTAGCGAGAGGCTCCCCATGACTCGAGTTCACACCTATAGGTGTGGCAAAAAGGGATAAAATAAGCGCATCAAAACCATCCTTAGCACCCCAACTTGCTAGTGCTTGTTGAATACTCTGACATTGCAAAGACTTTCTATTACCGGACCTGCGCTCCTGACGTTTAGAAGGTCTGAAAACACGCAGCGTTCACCGCGGTAACAATAAAAGATTCACCCATGCCTCAACAGCGTCTGGCATAGCAACCACCTTACCCAGAGCCGCAGTTAACGCTTGAGCAAATGCCATACGACAACTATGAGGGATGCTCTTAACAGTTGTGATAGGAAGAGAGAAGACGCGGTCAAGGAGAACCTCATCCACCACTATCCCTCCCAAGGGAGCAACATCCCTCATAACATGTGGTTTATCAATCCCCACAATTAACTCCTCCACACTCCCACACCCTCGTTGTACTTGGTAACTCCATCAGCATGATGACACGTCCGTTTAAGAGCATTTGGACACATGCACACCCCACATAGCCACTGGTCCGAGTCCTTAAAAGCCTCCCCAACCGAAATAAATAAATCATAATCCGTGGAAATGGTGTCCCGTAGGGTCCCTTTCCGGTCATCTGACGATAAATGAAGTCGTTTGATTTGCGATATTAACCGAGAGATCCCCCTTGACCCCGCCCGTCCATCCGGGCAACAATGGAACCCCCTAAAAGGACATGGCCAAACACCCACCAAACCCACACTATTTTCTATGGTCTTAGACATAGCACCCTCATCAATTAATCCACCACAAGAAATGATGTCGAACCGACAACCATGTCCACCTCCCGTGCCCACCTCCCCCGATGGGGCTCCTTTGACAATCCGAGCCCTTGTCATAACCCCTCACGACAAAAAGGCCAACAAACAAACTCAAGCTGAGTTTTGGGAGTAAAAACCCAAACTAAAAGGAGAAAGGAGAGCAACCGCTAGTTGCTCTCCCTTCCGTAAAACCAAAAAAACCGATTAACTCATTGAGACATTTTATCGAACACCTGGAGGGCAGACCCAAAACCGAGGATTAAAGGCATTATTGAAATAGCAGTAGGGGTGGTGGTGAGGAGATGACGAGGATATGACGAGGAGATGATGTTGGTTACTGATGTGTGACGGCAGGTTGTTCTTTAGGCGAAGGCGTAGCAACGGTGGTGGTGGTGGTGGAAATCTGTTTTGGGGTCGGCTCAAAAAGTTGAACAGTTCTTACTTTATAAGGAAACCATTGCCATGTAGTTGAAACCTTACATGTAACTTTGGGCCACTGGTGGTCCTTTATCTTTCAAATTGATAGGTTTTATCCTTTACATTTACAAATCTAACAACGTTTGTTCTTTGTCCCTAACTCAGTTAGTTTTTCTCGTTAAGTCAGGTCATCTGCAAGACATATGAGCGTAGATTGGTCATTTTCTCCAACCCTCTTTATCTCCCCCAAAGATAACCTTAGATCTGAAAACCTTCACACCACCACCACTGCAACCACAACCACTTCCGTCATTACCACCTATAACCAGAACCTGCGGCCGCCACCGTCACCATTTGGTACCGTCGTTGCCAGAGGCTGGCACCTATAACTATCGTTTCCGGCAAGGTGAGGCGACGGAAGTCGGATGTGTTATTGTCGTTTCTGATTCAGGTCATGAAAATGTTTGCTTATGATGTTCGTTTTGTTTATGATGAAATCTAAGTCTGGTTCTTATTCTCAATTTGAGTCTCTCGTTGTTTTCGCCACAACCTAAAATTTGGGTTTTAACTTCACTTCACATCAGCCCTTTAAAAATCTGTAATCATGAATCTCTATTTCTTCTCGATTGGTTATGTTTGTTCTCAGTTTGAGCATGAATTTGGATTCCCTTGATTGGGATTTCCAATATCTAAAAGAAAATAATATAAAATAAACACTACAGGTTCAAATTGGGGTTGTTCGATTAGTGTCGGTTATCAATTACGATTTCTCAGGAAACTCTCCATTGTTACTTGGCGTAATCGCTATCTGCTGCAGCTGTTTGAATTCATTTGGTTCGGAAAACAAATTGCAGGTTTTCATGACCTGCTGAATTAAGGTTTTTATCTACCTTTATTTTGTTCAAATTTGCTGCCGAATTTTGTTCAAATTCGATTGAAGACTGGTGGCGGAGATGGTGATCGGGTGGTTGTGGTAGCAGGTGGTGGATTACGGTGGTGGTATAGAGTTTCGTGTGGATGGAGAAAGGGGATTAGAGTATTCCCAACCCATCCCCTAAATTTATGTGAAGAGGGTTTGTAAATTATAGGGTGGGGTTTTGAGTGGTTATAAGTGTAAATTATAGGGTGGAGAGAGAAAAGGTAATGATTTTTTGTAAATTTTGGGAAAAAAGTTTGCCCCTATTTATCTATAATATATATAAACGAATATACAAAAATCCTATGTGTCACGATGTGGTCGCTCCCCCTTTTTTTGGAGTCACCTGATTTGCTTGATTTTTAAATAGAGACTTCTCATGCATTTGACCCGAATTCATGGGCATGGGTCATACCAAACCCAGATATTCCTTAAACGGGTTATAACATCTCATTAAATTAAAAATTTTTCTCACCAAATTATTGATGTAAAAATCCTATATAATAGGATATAATAAAAATTAATATCTTATTTGTTTTAAAAAAGATATATATATTATTTAAATTAAAAAACCAATTTGATAGTAAAAAAAAATAAACGGGTCTTGGGTTTCATCAAAACATAAGTATATTATTAACTTTCATAAATATTATTTATAATTAAAAAACCAATTATATAGTAAAAAAAATAAACGGATCTTGGGTTTCATCAAAACCATATAGCTTTTAAACCGGATTATAACATTTCATTTGTTTGTGAAACAATTTATCATCAAATCATAAGTATATTATTAACTTTCATACAATAAAAAAATATAAATTCAAAAAATAAATAAATATTAAAACAAACAATATAAAACAACCCCCGTAATACGAGGGATAAAAACTAGTTTTTAAATATTTGTTGATTTGGTTGTGAGTAGATGAGAGAGAAAACTGTAATGATAAAGGTATAAAAAATATTATTTAATTAAATAGGAGAGAGAAATGCAGTGTATTTTAGTGTAATTATAGAGATAGGGATAAGGGACTAGATGAGAATGCGCTTACAGGGGTATATTATGTTTTTTTTGTTTTTTTTTGTATGCTTATTATAATATTTTTAATTTTATAAGTTAAATGATCATTCTACCCTCATGTGCCTTGCACATGACCTGATTTAACGAGAAAAATTAACTAGGATAAAACATATCAGTTTTGAAGATAAAGGACAACGAAAGAAATTTGTTACAAACATAAAGGACAATTTCTGTAATTTTGTCTATATATATATATATATATATATATATATATATATACATACATACATACGTATATACACGAACGACAACGATAGTTAAACGAGTATTATAATGTCGGTTTTTATTAAAATAGTCTCAATTGGTTATTATTATTATTATTATTATTATTATTATTATTATTAATATAATTATATAAATGTTTCAAAAAGGAAAAATACAAAAAAAATCTAAAAATCCAGGGTGCATGGGGTTGAACCGGCGACCTCCACTCCATGATCCATAATGCTTAAACAGCTAGGCTGTCCAGCTACATGCATCAAAAACCAGAACCAAAAAAATTATAAGCAGAAACAGATTAAACAAGGTCGGAACATAAACCATATTAGATTCAACTGATATAATCCGTTGATGATAAATGAATTTAACCATAGGGCTTTTGATAAACACAGAATCGCGATTAAAACCATATATATATTTACCTCGTACAATGAACAGAGATGGGTTAATTGCTTCTGATGTGTTGTAAAACACACTTATTTTTCCGTACCATTTTATCATCTTTTAATTACTAATTTATATAATAAATAATGTTTTAACTCGTTTTAACTTGATCTTACAAAGTTTATTATTTTGTGTAGTTGACGAGTTTTAAAAGTGAAAAGGTTCGGGTTGTGGAAGATAAAAGAGGCTTTTATAATCAAGTTTGAAGACAAAACTCAAGGCCCGACCCAAGCCCATTTGTGGAAAGCCTTACTTGCATTATATATATTATAACATAAAAAAATAAAAGCCGATCGGAATAAGAAACAAAAAAAGAAAATCAGTTTGTTAATTGTTGGTCGGCTTTTATATGTTTGTGTTAAGGAGACACAACACTATTTTGGGTTGTGTGGCTGTGGTTTAATCTCACTTTGGATAGCAAAGGAAACAAAAAACAATATTAAACAATCAAAAAACCTAACAGCCCCCCTCTCCATAATAATTCCGATCGGGACAGCTTCACTTCAAGAAAAAAAGTCATTTTCAAGTCTTTTGAAGCTAAGGAAAAAAAGGAGACCAAGAAGATTTTGGACAGCATCTCGGGTCGATATTCATCATTAATCTCAGCCATAATCGATAGTAAAACATTCATAAACTTTACCTTTTTGTTCAAGATTCATAACTTATTGATTTTGATCTTTAACTTGAATTGTTTTGCAATTAAATTGAATATTGAGTTGTGCTTGATTGATATTGATTATTGAATGAGTTTAATTATGTTTTGGTTGAGTTTTATGATGTTTACATTAAGTGTTTGCTGCTGTCCAAAAATTATGTTAGGCTAAACTTGTTAGCTCTACCTAGGTTAGACGAATATTGTTAGGTTTTAGTGAGTTTTATGGATTGTTGATCATCATGACTAGATTTGTTAATGAAAGTTTGGTTTAATATTGAATTAGGTCGTGTTTAGTGGCTGTGTTTTTATTAATTATACTCATATACCTCTTGCTTTGATTGATTGAATCAGTTTTGATTAATTTTAGCTTGTTTGAACTCTTTACTTTGTGTTTAGAGATTGTTTGCGGGGTGCACAACCGTAGGGTTTAAGTGGGTATGTTAATTGATTAGATTCAGCGGGTAGGCACCTTCTTAGAGACCCAGAGGTGATAGGAAGTAAACTCATTGTAAGGTCCCGTTACCGGTGCCCTACATCGGACGTTGGATTTATTCATAAACACAGTTCTAAATATCAGAGTTAATTAAAACTTTCGCGGAATAATATAAAACATCAACCATTCATTACAAATAACCATAATTTGTCTTTTAAAACATAAAATAAATTATAACATTCAAAACATCATGACAATCTTTGGATGCCAGCCTCTTCAATCCTGCCATGTGTCCTTCTTAAACTAGCTATCTCAATCTGTTAATCTGCGTGCATAATAAAAGTCAGTTACGCTGAGTGATTTCTAGTTAATCACATAACTTACTTTACATACACATATACGTGCCCAAAGGTAAGCATTACATACATATCTTGTTCATCATTCGTCCATACACATTCATAACTAACCATACATTATAAAGGGCATTTCACTCTACATACCTCGGATATTATTAGGGTTCGGTGCCCTCCATCCTCGGAAATTATTAGGGTCCGGTCTCCCTTCATCCTCAGATATTATTAGGGTCCGGTACCCTCCATCCTCGGATATTATTAGGGTCCGGTCACCCTTTCTTCCATATCTCCATACCATACTTTTCTATATACATAATTGTAAGTTTCATTCATACATACATCATTCATTCTTTATCTACAACATATATTTCATCAAACCATTACCTGGCAGTACATGAAATATCCGAAGATCGTTCACTTACCGATAAGAAATCATTCATACATTTCACATAATACATATATGGCATACCCTTATCACTTAGGATAAGTGTATTAACTAATCACATCGAGTATGCACACAGCCCCGAAAACATAACAAGGAATGGGGCTAGAAACTCACCTGAACTCGGTTACGTTCCCAGTTAATAGTTATTCCCTTCTTGAGTTGTGCACGACTAACTGTATAACAATTACACGTATCAATTTAACTATCACTACCCTTATCGTGATTCTAGTTTAATTATTACCCACAATGAATGAAGTCCGGGGGCAGCGCCCCTGGCAGCGAGGTTCTGGGGGCGGCAGCCCCTAGCGGGGTCCAAGGGGCAAAGCCCCTGGCTAGGGTTAAGCTACCAGATCAGCTTGGAAAATTTTATTTTCATTAACTGTCTTAACACATTTTTCATTAGGATTTCATGATAATATTTTATTGTTAACCTCTTAATCCTTTAAAGTATCTTCCGTAAATTAATACAGTTCAAGGGCTATTTTGTAACTAATTCATTCTTTTCTAAGTCTAGGGACTGTTATGTCATTTCATTAAACTTCTTGTTCGTTACTTGGTTCTTTAACGAATTGGTTTGTCATAAGAAACTGGCCCTTTGACGAATTGGGCCATATAACGAGCTGGTCCTTTGACGAATTGAACCATATAGTGAATGACCCCTCTGTAATAAATTGAACCTTCTAGTTCGTTATCTTCTTTTAACGAATGGTCATAATGAAATGGACCTTATAACGAGTTGGTCCTTTGACGAATTGAACGATATAGCGAATGACCCCTCTGCATCAAATTGAACCTTCTAGTTCGTTATCTTCTTTTAACGAATGGTCATAACGAATTGGGGTTAATTCTCTATCTTTTCCTTAACGAATCTGGGTACGGACTAAGGCTAGTTCATTAAGCTTCCATTAACGAATCACTTGACGAATTTCTTCTAATTCGTTAGCTCCCCGTTAACAAATTACCTCTAATTCGTTAACTTCCCGTTAACAAATTACGGTTAGGTCAGAGAATGTCATAAACAATCTCTGACACATGATTCTCGTACCCGCACCCTTTCCGGCGCCGTCGCCGGAAAACCGCGGCTTTACCGAAAAAACGAGATCTTACTCGTTTTTCACCGTTTTTCGTCCCGTTTGATCCAAATCTAAGCTAGGGTGACCCCTAATCTTATCTTAGGTCCGGTTTATACCCGATTCCACCCGGATCTCATGATTTAACGGTTTAAAGGTGTCGGCTCGTTATTTCATGACTAAATCTAACCATGAGTTCATACAATATCATTCTATCATTACCTTGGATCGGGATCGGTTTTCCTTCTTGGTTCGGCTAGAGAAAAGAGAAAAACTACAGAGAAAGCTTAAGTGTGTGTTTTGGGTGGTGTATGGAATATGTGTAAATGAATGGATTATTTGGTAATTAAGGTTTATATAATTATGGATCGGGCTTAAGCCCATGGTCTTTCCTTCTTTCCTTCTTTCCTTCCTAGTCCAAGTCCATAACCCATACCCATTTAACCCAACACTAGCCTGACTCATAATAACTCATGTTTTCATTTTATTAACCGAAACTAGAAAACGGGATGTTGCACTCATCTCATAGATTTTACTTGTTAGGATTAGGATCGCGTGAGAGCGGGTTCGGTTCTTGTTGGGTTTGGGTTTGGGTTTGTGAGCGATTAGTTGATCTTGTTTAAGTTAAACCAAATTGTTCCTCTATCCTTGGTTGCGTAGTATTCGTTTCCATTAGGGTCGTGTGTCGATGAGTCCGAGAGGAGAGTCGACATTAGAACACTTTAGCAACTCGTTTCCCGGTTTGTTCTTAAAATCAATTAAGTGTAAGTTAGAGTTTATTGGTGAGACCGAGAGGTGATCTAGCTTTCATGAGTGAACCTTAGTTGTTTCATCCTCAGATACCAGTGTCGCGAGATTCTTCAATCCATTAGCTTATTATACCTTCAATATGATTCTTACCTAGGTAGACGTTTTCTCCAATTGCAGTTAAGTTTCTAAATTTTGTTAAGTGTTTCATTAAGTTAAGTCTAGTTAATTAATTTAGTTAAAGTAAGTTAGGTCAAGTAGTTTAATTACTAAAAATCATTAAAAAATATTATTCTTAGGAAGGTCTTGTCTAGAGTTAGTGATGAAAAACGTTTTCACGTGTCCTTGTGTTCGATTATCGGACTTCCTTAGTTCTATACTATTTAAGATCGTTACACTTACCGGTTTTGTGTGGATTCATTAGGAGTTTCGTTTTAAAAATTTAAAGCTTAGTTGTGAGTTACTTAGAAAGAGCATTCATTAGACACACATCAGCTTCAACCCGTAGCCAGCCAAAAACAACGACGAACAAGCAAGTAAACGGCCAAGTTAATATAATTATTTATAGGGTTATTATTAGCGACGGGCTAAGGAAGATGCATGTGAGTTTAATTAACTTATAAATCCATTTATATAAGAATTGATCTTAGGGTTTCGTTTAAATTTTGAATCGGATAAAGATGAACAAATTGAGATTATTAAACACGTTTAAATTATTTATAAAGTCGTAAATAGGATGATTAAGATAATTACAAGATCAGTTATTATATCTATTACGAGAATTTAAAGTTTAATTAACATATAAGCAAATCGGGTATAAGAAGACGAAATGAATACGGGTTTGGATCAATGGGTATCCAGATTGGTGAAAATGGGTTATATCTATATCTATAAAAAAGAACCTTGGAGTTTGAGGATGGATACAAAAGAAATTAAAGCTTATAGTTTGGGTTAAAAATGTCAAAACGTAAAAGTTACAATTATAATAATATATTAATAAATTTAATCTCGATAAATGCATTATATTTATTTAATAAAAATAACCCGAACATTAAACCGAGTCGGGTAAAAGTATAGGTTCGAAAACATGAATTCTTACAATACAATCCTCCATTATGTGACCAAAGTCTTCATGAATGGCACACCATTTGGACTTATCTTTCCAAGAGGTGTTCTTTCCACTCTTTTAGGCCATATTGCCTCGTCTCCAATATCCTACATAGCACACATTAGTCCAGATATACCTACAGAAAAGCAATACTCGTTTATTTTAGGATAACATTCATCATCCTCATCGTCATCCACCACATTGACCTTGTTGATATTGTTTTTGTAATAAGGTTTCGATCTGTATGGTTTAGATGATGGGGATTCCGACTTCCTATACAGATGGTCTTAATTGTTGGAGGCGTTGAGCCTTTGCCGGATCGTCCTAACTTCTTCAAGCCTTATGAATCTTAAAGCCCTGTTAATTACTTCATCCAAGTTTCTGAAGGGATTCTTGATAAGATCCTCATAAAAAGAGCTATCCTTCTTGAGTCTTGTGTTAAAGGCTCGCACTGCTGTTGCTACATCAAGGTTAGGGATCTTCAGGGCCTCCTGCTAAACTTGCTTACATAGTGTAACATTTGTTAATTTTCAAACCCAAAAACATGACCCGATTTAAATTTCATTTTTTGTTTATATATATATATATATATATAAATATATAATCTCAATTTTCGCTTCATGTATTTTATGTGATCATTTCTGTGCAATTATACTTTTCACCACCCTTGTAGTATTCCATACTCATTTAAAACATTCATAATCAACATAATTTATTCATAAACTTTTCTCATGCAAATCACTAGAATAAATCTTGGATTATTATTATTATCATCTTTTTCATATGTTGTTTTTTTAACTAATAAAAATAAACCAATGAATGTTTTAATTAAATAAAATTTACCGAAAGAGTTAAACACTTTGAAAACCTTTTAAACCATTTTAATTTTTGTTTTTAATTATATTAAATATGATTAATTTTCATAAATATTATAAGAGATAACAAATCTATAATTTTACTATAAAAGGAGGACTAATCCTCCATTATTTTCACACCTCAATACATTTTTTTCTTAAGCCTGAGAACACTAAAAAGTAAGTTTTATGATTCCAAGCATTTTATAGATTTTGTTTTGATTTTACCTTGAATGTGCTTCATAAGTTGTTCTTCATAATCATGGTACTTTTATCATAATAATCTTATATTTGGGTTGTAAGAATCACAATGATCATTGATATCCAAGATAAACACTTTGATTTTCTAAATATTATATCAAACTTAGTTATTTTGCAAGAACAAATATAAATATTATCTAAATGTTATGATTCGTTGATCATCGTAAACTTATATAGTTTTTCTTTTAAATATGATGATAAATACAAAATGGTTTTATTTAAAGATTTCTTGTAATAGAAACTAATATAGTTGATTTCTCTAAATAATTATTTGAGTAAATTAATTATTGTTTATTTTATTTTAATTTATTTCAACATAAACTAATATCTATAATTTCTTTAAAACAATTCATGCAAAACATTAAAGTTTATTAATTAGTAAATTAATTAATTTTGTTACTAAAATAAAAAAAAACGTTTAATTATAAATTGTTATTAATCTTGTTATTTAAGCTTATATTAATAAATAATAATTACTAATCTACAAATAATTCACCAACTAATAAACATCAAATGATTTATATAAACTTTAATTCATTTTTGTAACATCCGACGTTTTTAAAAATAATAAATAAATAAACAATGGTAGGTTTAAAATAGATGGACTTAGAGTAAATCATGGACTTAGTAAGATTATGGGCCTATGGTCTATGAGCCTATAGTCCATGGGCCTAGGGTATATAAACCCTTAAAACCCTACATCTCTTTCATTTTCCATCCATTTCTCACCATAGCCTACACACTTAAAAGCATATACTTAATTCAAACGCTTTCTACAACGTTCAAGAGCACAAATAGATACCGTAGAAAAGTAAGGATGATTTATCTCAGTTGTTGTAACCCAATGAAACCCGACACCGTAGATTCGGGAGGCCGTTTTGGCTGTTCGGATCTAGATCTAGTGAAAATAGGGTGTTTATTTGGATAAAAAATGAGCTTAATGGTCACCTTAGCTTGGATCTGGACCACACGAAGCTTCCTGGGTGAAAAACGAACATTTTGTGGCCAAACGCCACGGCTGACGGCGCCGGAATCACGGAAAAACATAAAAAACGCGAAGAAGATTACAAGACCTACACTTAATGGGCAGATATGCCATTTTCCAGTGGATATGGCATGACCATATACATCGTACATGGGTGCAACCATATCCGGCGGATATGGTACCACCATATTCGACGTATATGGAAGCCCATATACGGCGTATGTGTGGGGGTTGTATCCAGCTGATAAGAAGAAGTGATATCCAGCCTAGGTATAGAAAGTATGTATACAGCGCATATGTAGACTTATACATTGGAAGACTTATGTTGGTGCATGATGTCAGTAGTTCAGTGTCGAGTGTCTGTAATCGTGTTAGTTAGATTTGAGTTTTGTATGTAAGCGAAGTTATCACAAGTTCGCTAGTTATAGGCGAACTTGTGGAACAAGCGAAGTTAGGAACAACTTCGCTTGAACTTACCAGGCCAAGTTGTCGCCTGTATATTCAGCTAGGTTACGGCTGAGAAGAAAAGAGAGAGGAGAGAGTCTTATTCGTGTATTCGAGTCAGAGAGTTTGTATTCAGTGATCATAGTATCACGTGTTTACGGTTGGAATACAACGTGTGTTTGATTATTGTATCGTGTGTTAGCTCGTATCATTTTCTATACTCGTAACGTCTTACGTAGGGATTCCGCACCTACGTAGAACGCGATATCTCGTGTAGATCCGGCTGGGAACCTACAATTGGTATCAGAGCTTTTGCTCGATTGTGTGGTTCGGGATTATCACGCGGGTGTAGAAATCGTTCCGTTCGACTATTCGCGGGACGAGTTTTCTGAGTTTTTGTGTCATACTCATCTCCTACAATCATAAACAACCCATAACACCTTCACAAACCTCTTAAAATTCAAAAATCAAACCTGCATATTCATCGTGTTCATCAGGCGAAGTTGCCGTCACTGTTCGTAGGGTTTCAGCGAAGATATAAGGTTAAGCGAAGTTATCCACAACTTCGCCTACCTTCTCAAGTTCGCTTATCTCAAGCGAAGTTACCCATAACTTCGCCTACCTCTCAAGTTCGCTTACCTCAAGCGAAGTTATTCACAACTTCGCCGAATCAGGCGAATTTAAAAAGGAAGCGAAGTTCATAATCAGCGAAGTTCAGACTTAAGCGAAGTTATCCACAACTTCGCCTACAGTACTGTTTAAAATAAAATTTTTTATTTTTCGAGTTTATTTAGGTTTCGTGAAAGATGTCTTCAATAAACATTACGGAACTAGTTAAGATGGAAGTGGAAGCGGGTTCGGTTACAAAGGCACCGAAGATGCTTAAGAAAACCGATTATGTAGTGTGGAAAGATCGTTTTAAACAATATGTCAAGTACCAAGATGCTAAGATGTGGGTGTGCATACAAGATGGTTACATTCCACCTACTGCTGAGTATGAGGGTCGTGATCAGATCAAGAAATACAAAGAGATGGAAGAAGAAGAGAAGAAAATGTATGAGGCCGAAAGCAAAGCTCATGCAGCAATTACAATGGCTCTTCCACAAGAGATTCTGCACACTTTCATAAAGTATAAAACTGCCAAAGAGCTTTGGGAAGTGCTTGAAAACCGGTTTGAGGGCAATGTGGGAATTCGTGCATCGAAGATTAAACTTCTAAAAACCCAATTCTCGGTCTTCAAGTATCTGAAGAATGAATCACTTGATGATATCATCACTAGATATTATCATCTGATGACTGAACTCAGCAACTATTTAATTGTTTATAAAGAAGATGAGATTGTTGAAAAGCTTCTTGATGCTCTCCCACCGAAATGGGAGATGTATACTGTGTTGATGAGAGAAGACAAAGACTTTGCTGACTATGACCTAGAGACAGCAGTTAACAAGCTAAGAACGTTTGAACTGAACATGGTTCAAGATCCAGGTTCAAGATCCGGGTATGTATGGTGCAAAGGTTAACTCAGGATCAAGTTCGAAAACTGAATCATCTGCTTATTACTCTAAGGGAGAGTCAGGCGCTAGCTCAACACATGAATGACATGTATCTCACAACATGAACGGTGATGTGTGCTTTGTAGCTGGAGGATCAAATGCTTCTCAACCTCAAGCGACCAAGAGTAGTTTTTCCCCAAGTGTTTCAAACAACAACTACTCGAAGATGCCCATGAGTGTTAAATCTGCTGAACAGCAGTTTGCTCTCTATGCATCTTTTATTGCTTCGTATGAGAATTACATTCAGGGTAAGATTGTTGATCCTGCAATTTTGGATGAAGACTATGATCAGATCGATGCTGATGATCTGGAGGAGATGGATCTGCAGTGGCAGATGGCTATGATTGTGAGAAGGGTTAAGAGGTTCATGAAAAAGACTGGCAGGAAGTTTGTCGGTGAGAGGCCAGGGTTTGATAAGTCGAAGGTTCGCTGTTACAACTGTCAGCAGAATGGCCACTTTGCAAAAGAGTGCAAAAATGAACGTGTAGAACGCAGTCAAAACAGATCTACACAGCAGAGTGGTAGTGGTAATGACTATAGAGCCATGATTTCCAGACAGAATGAGGAGTATAACTGGAATCTGCATGTTGAAGAAGTATTTGAACAGGCCAATTTGGCAAACATCGAAACTGCAGATAGTGAGAAGGGAACTGGCGAAAATGAAGCTTACATGGCAGATGTGGCAGACCAGCTCTCCGAGGTAAGTACCGAACTCCCTTGTACTAAGTGTGAACATCTGTCTGAACAACTAACAACTATAACTGATCAGTTTGTTAGTTTGGATGCGCAATTTAAAACATTAAAAGAAGATCATCATTTCACTAAAGCTAGAGAAAATAGTTACAAAGTAAAAATTAAAGCTAGTGAGAAAGATATTAAAAGTCTTAAAGCAAAGCTTGCTGAAAAAATTCAAGTGATTGATCTCAGCTATGAAGTTCTAGAAGAGAAAACCAAACTAATAGCTGAAAGGGATAAACAGATAGCTGATCAACAGGTGAAAGTGGTGGAACTTAACAGGAAACTTGAGCAATTCAGAAATTCCTCGGCTATACTTGAACACCTCGTTAGTGATCAAGGTTCCCCAAAAAGGGGAGGAATTGGTTATCATGAAGTTCCACCACCTTTCAATCATAATTACACTTATGACCCTAGTAATCAGAAATCTGTCGATGTTGACTATGGTCAGACAGTTCCGGTTAAAGTAACGATTAAAGAACCAGAAGTTAGTAAAGGCGAAACAAGTAAGCCTGTTACTAGTGTTAAGATTTCTGCTCCTAGTCCTGTCTCATCAAACTCGGACAAGTCATCTGAGTCGAGTGAGACAAAACAAGAGGAAGTGTTACCAAAAAGTGGAGAGAAAAATAAAACACCTGAAAAGAAGTCTCCACTAAACCCGTATGTCCCACCATATGTGAGATAAACGGGAAGTAATATAGCCTCAACATCTAAGACAACTTTTGATAAGCAAGTTGAACACAGGAGTTGTTTCAGATGTAATCAATTGGGACAACTAGTTGCTGATTGCCCTCTGAAGCAGAGATTCAGAGATGTGAGGCCTTCGAGAACTGAGAATAGAACTAACGGAAATGTTAAAACTGAAAACCCATCAAAATTCAGAAATTGGTCTAATTCAGGTTTTCAAAGAAAAAGATCTCAGTTTTTCACTGCTAACAACCAAACATTAAGTAATAATTCTTTTAATTCACGAAGGTTTGAATGGCCTCATAGACAATCCACAAAAAGGTATCCTGTTAGGACTCACATAAATTATTATGATACTAACTTTGGACAGCCAAGGTACGGGATGTATCGACCCAAGACTAATAGGTCTTGGGTCCCCAGATTTTAATCATCTGCTTTAATCGTGCAGGAACAGTTGAACACGGCTGCCAACAATCAATGGGTTGTGGATAGCAGCTGTTCCCGGCACATGACAGGTAACAAGAAATTGTTACACGACTGGAAACATGTTCAAGGAGGAAGAGTGAGTTTCGCAGGAGAGAGCGGTGGAAGGATTACAGGAATAGGGACGGTGTCGAATGGAAAGATGACTTTGGAGAAAGTAAATTTTGTTGAAGAACTGAAGCACAATCTGCTGAGTGTTTCGCAGATCTGTGACAAAGAGTACACCGTACATTTTACAAAGAATGAGGCGATCGTGCTATATCCTGGTTTCAAGATACCAGAGAATTGGGTTGTTATGAAGGCTCCAAGAGTGAAGAATATGTATATCATGGATATGAGGTCGACTGAGATGGCCACAGAGGAATCGTGTCTTCTGTCAAAAGCAATTGAATCGGAGTCCGAGTTGTGGCATAGGAGAATGGGGCATATTCATCTTCGAAAAATGAACTACCTTGTCAAAAATGGGCTTGTGCTGGGTGTTCCCTTGAAAAATTTCAACTTTGAAGACAAATGCTTATCATGCAAAAAGGGAAAGCAACACAAGAAATCCCATCTCACCAAGAAGGTCAATTCAATTGTCAGTACCCTAGAATTACTTCACATGGATCTCTTCGGTCCCGTGAATGTAAAAAGTCTAGGAGGAACATCTTACTGCTTGGTGATCACTGATGATTTCTCTCGATATTCCTGGGTATATTTCCTGAAGTCAAAGGATGAAACAGTGCAGATGGTAAAGAATTTGATTACCGAGGTTGAAAATATCATGGGGAAACGGGTTAAATTCATCAGGAGTGACAATGGAACTGAGTTCAAGAACTATGAGATGGAGATCTTCTGCTTACAGAAGGGGATAGAACACCAATACAGCGCACCGTATACACCGCAACAAAATGGAGTGGCTGAGAGGAAGAACAGAACCTTAATTGAAGGAGCCAGAACCATGCTGGCTGATTCGAAACTTCCCGTGGTGTTCTGGGCTGAAGCTGTTGCAACAGCCTGTTATATCCTTAATAGAGTGTTAACTGTTAAAAGATTAAATAAAACCTGTTATGAACTTATGCATGGGAGAAAGCCCAACTTGAGTGGTCTTGAACCATTTGGGTCCCCGTGTTCGATATTAAAGACCAATTCTAAATTTGGTGAAGTAGCCGACGAAGGAATCTTAGTCAGATACATTGTTGGGACTCCCAACAGACGGGTCTTTAATACATCGACCAGCAAGGTTGAGGTGGTGTGTAACACTGATATCACAAGTTACAAATCACCAAAACCAAGCACGGGACCCGCTGGGGTTTTCGACTATGATAGACTTTTTAAATCTTTTAACATACCTTATCTGGATTTTGCAGAAGTTGAGGAAAGAATTGCTACGAAGATGATATGCGATGAGGAAGACAAATTGGTGCAACGACCACAATATGATGAATGTCAGCCTTCCTCGTCAAATGCTGTCAATACCCCTGCTACCTCTACTGAAGAGGAATTCATCAATCCGTTTCACTCTCAACATCAATCACCCATTGATGAGCTATCTTCGAACTTGGAAGATAATCTGAATGTCAGTTTGGTTCTGACTACGAGAATTCACAAAGATCATCCTTTGGAGAACGTGATAGGTGATCTGTCCGCCGGTGTACAAACAAGAAAAAGCTTGAATGAGCACACCTGTGTTTTCACATGCATTAAAGACACGGGCATTATCAACGAATGCTTGTACACCTGCTTCATCAGCCAAATTGAACCAAAGAACTATCAAATGGCTCTTAAGGACAGCTCGTGGGTCGAAGCCATGCAAGAAGAGTTAGCTCAGTTTAAGAAAATGGAAGTATGGAATTTGGTTGAAAAACCGAAGAATGTGCATGCGATAGGCACGAAATGGGTCTTCAAATGTAAGAGAGATGAGAAAGGGATTGTTATCAGGAACAAGGCGAGGCTGGTTGTTAAAGGCTTTAATCAGCAAGAGGGGATTGATTACAATGAGGTGTTTGCTCCTGTGGCAAGATTGGAAGCCATTCGGCTGTTTTTGGCATTTGCTGCTCATAAGGAGATGAAGGTTTTTCAGTTAGATGTGAAGAGTGCTTTCCTTAACGGTAAAGTCGATGAGGTTGTGTATGTTGAGCAACCTCCGGGTTTTCCTGACCCTGACTTTCCCGATCACGTGTACAAGCTAAGTAAAGCCCTGTATGGACTACATCAGGCACCTCGTGCCTGGTACTCAACGTTATCCGATTACTTGCTTGAGAATGAGTTTGAAAGAGGTAAGATTGATAGCACATTGTTCTTCAAGAGAAAAGGGAGCTACTTTCTACTGGTGCAAATCTACGTGGACGACATTATCTTTGCTGCATCAAAGGTCGCCATGTGTCAGGAGTTTGAGGCCGTCATGAAGAAGAGATTTGAAATGAGTGCTATGGGTGAACTAACCTTCTTTTTAGGAATGCAGGTTGATCAGAAGAAAGATGGGATGTTCATTCATCAGACGAAGTATGTCCATGATGTTCTCAAACGTTTCAAGATGGAGGACAGCACTCCATATGATACTCCAGTCTGCGTCAATCACAAATTGGGTGCTGATTCAGACAACGATGCAGACGTGGACCCAACCCAATATCGGGCAATTATAGGTTCTTTAATGTACTTAACTGCTTCTAGGCCTGATATAATGTTTGCTGTTTGTCTTTGTGCACGCTTTCAGGCAAACCCAAAAGAATCTCATTTGAAGGGTGCGAAGAGGATACTGCGATATCTCAAAGGCAAGCCGAAGCTGGGGTTGTGGTACTCGAGAGGAGGAGACTTGGAGCTAGTCGCTTACACAGATTCTGATTATGGAGGGTGCAATCAGAGTCGGAAGTCAACGACAGGTGGATGTCAGTTTCTTGGTGGCAGATTAGTGTCATGGCAAAGCAAGAAGCAGACCTCAGTCGCCATTTCAACCTGTGAGGCAGAATACATGGCAGCATCCAACTACTGCTCCCAGGTTCTTTGGATTCAACAACAGTTGCGCGATTATGGTCTGAATTTCTCACTTACTCCTATTTGCATTGATAACACTGCTGCTATCTCAGTAACTAACAATCCCGTAAAGCACAGTAAAACTAAACATATAGACATTCGTCATCATTTTATACGGGATTGTGCTGAGAAGAAACTGATTGTGCTCGAAAAGGTTGATACGTTAGATAATTTCGCTAACTTGTTCACGAAAGCGTTTGACAAAACTAGATTTCAAAACCTTGTTGAGCTGAATGGGATGATCAATCCCGAGTAACCATGTCGTGTGTTTGTGTTAGTAAAAAAAAAAAAAAAAAAAAAAAAAAAAAAAAAAAAAAAAACGTCACTATCGCTTAGAATTATGTCAGTTACTTCAGTTTGAAGGACATGTCTTCGGATATGTTTGGTCCTCATTTCTACTTGTAGAATATGAGGATAGCCATAAACCAGATGACTGAAAGTGACCGGGGCGGTTTATGATGTGTTTTTATTCTCTCGCTGAAAATTAGTCGATCATACTTAGTTAGAAGGACACATACTTGTATGTGGTCGGTCCAGCTGATCCTTTGGATCTTCGGGATAGCCGTTTACCTGAAGACTTTGATTTGGTCGGGGCGATTGAAGTTAACTTTTTTTTTGTTTTCTTTCTTTACGGGAGATGAAATTATTTTTCAAGTCTACTACTTCGTAAGAAGTTTCTTTACTATGTTAACAGAAAATTGATCCAACCTTGGAAAGTGATAGATATACTAATTCTGTGTGCTTAACTAGTGAAGTTATTAGGCCTAAAAGACTTTAGAACAGTCATTGTATGTCATGGTAGCTTTTTATGGTGCGTAAAAGTAGAAGTGATACTAACTAAATCTACTCGATTTTATGTGGAAACTCCTTAAGAGTTGCGCATGTCTTCATACATATCTTTCCAAATGATAGGCAGAAAAGCGATTACCCAGTCATACACGAGCCCGTGAGTGTTCTGATTCCAGTGAAGATAACGTGTCAAGACACTGCAGTGATCCAGATTCGGGACATGCAGTTGTTTTCTACTTGAAGGTGTGTATATACATGTTAAAAAAAAATGTATTCTAGAGTTCATAATGTTAATGATTCTCAACCAAGACGCAAGAAGGTGAACGGGAAGCAGAGTCTAAGATCGAAGAGTAATTACTACTTAATCAGACACTACGGGTCGAGATCAATTCGGGGTGACTTGGGGAAAGCCGAATACGCTTTGAGAATAGATAGGAGACATCATAATCTCTGAGTTGTTGCCCACTTAAGTTTTGAGCTTAATTGAACCTAACTCGTATCACAGAAACGATGAAAACCATTTTAAGTATATTACCTGCTTACAACCTGTTTCTTTATGTCATAATACAGCTGAACACGGATCTGTGTGACAGTCACGTAATTAGTATGATTCATGTTCGGATCTTTTCTAAAACATGGTAGTCCCTGTTAAGACTGAAATTTGATCCCGTGTACTTTATTTTAAAAGTTTTTCTACTTATGTAGTTGTATTATTTTATACGTGGTTACTTGGTCTTGATCGTATCATTTAACGCTTTAAAGGATGTTTTAAAACTTAATTGCAAATTGTTCAAATTATGGGGTTTGTTTTGAAAAATTTTAATATCAGCGAAGTTCTGCATAACTTCGCCTGATAGGCGAAGTTATCCACAACTTCGCCGGTACATCTGTGACCCTATTTAAAGAAGTTGTAAAGGTCAGACTTCATTATTTCTCAAACACAGCGAACTTATCCTCTCCGAAACCTAGGCGAACTTATCGAGCATATATCATCGATCATCTGTGTTAACTTTCTTTTGATTCTAATCCGATTTCAAGGTGTGTAGGGTTCTTTCATCGTATAATCAATGTCTTTTGAGGTTAATCATCGGTCGTTTCGACTCGATTCTCAACCTCGTCTTTCGAAACCTTAAACACCCGATTTTCAAACTTGTTATTACGTGATAGTAATTTACCTGAACGTCTAAAACTTCATAAAATCATATGTTACGGAGTCCTCGATCTCCAAAATCATCATCTACACGTCGTTCGACAAACCTAACTGTTGCCGATTCGAATTCGGCGAAGTTACAGTTTAGGCGAAGTTATCCTTAACTTCGCCTGAGGTCTAACTTCGCCTGATAATTAATTTTGAAACAGTTTAGGAGGCGATGTTGTGGTTAGGCGAAGTTCTCTTTAACTTCGCCTGGACCATTTTACTTAACAGTTATCAGACGAAGTTCAAGTTGAAGCGAAGTTGTTTCCCAACTTCGCCCCACCTTTAACTTCGCCTATACAGAATAGATCACAACTTTGCTCATGGTGGCGAACTTGTGATTTGCCTTGACGTTTATCTAACTTAACCTGTTTGTTGCAGATATGGCTGCTGTTGCTGGAGAAGGTGGTGCAGGCGGAGATGACGGAGGTGATAACCAAAGACAGTTCTTCCCGGGTCACAACATGTATATAACATTAGACCCAGAGGCGAGCGGAGTTGATGATTTCCGCGAAATCATCACATTTCTTTTACGCTCACGGATATTCCACGCAATTACAACAACTCTGCCGATATCCTTGCCCAACATTGAGGATTTTTGGCAAACCGTGGAATATGACTGTAGAGTCGAACCCCCGGTGATGCGCGCAATAGTAAACAATCAGATTGTTCAGTTCTCTTCTGAACAAATCCGGGCGGCTTTACGGTTTGGAAATGAGACAAGGGATGACCCGACAGAGTTTGTAGCTCCTTTCCGTGATGGAGCGTTTTTGAGGATGGGATACTCTGGTCCCTTGGGGGATACGCAGAGAAGGAAAGGGTTTTTGCTTGACCAGTGGCGCTTTCTCATGCATGTCATGATTGTATGAATGTCAGGGAGAAAGGCGGGCACTGATGGCATGGGTGCGACCATGCAGTCGGCGATGACTGCTCTGACTTACAACAAGCGATACAGCTTTAGTCAGATGGTCTTCTATGAGATTGATCGTCAGAGAAGGGCGATGGCGCGTGAGAGATTCATCATGTATCCAAGATTCCTACAAATGATCTTGAATCATGTTGCTCCTACGCTACCTCAGCGCTGTCCAATCAGATATGTAGAGAGTGTGAACAAAAGAATCTTCGCCCAATGCAGATCTTCGAGTGCGAGGAGCAAACCTGAGATCCGTCCTCGGCATACTCCACTTTTTGGGTACTTGATCAACCCGGGGTATGTGCCTGCTCGTGGGGACGAGTTTAGGGACCCGGCACCACAACAGGCAGGGGCACCTCAAGCTATACCTGCTGCTCCTATTGTGTCACCGGAGGAGACCGTTGACCTTGACGCAGCGTTTGGCGGTCAAGGATTTTTTGACATGGAAAGGGTTGATCCATAGGAGAATGTACAGGTCCCGGTTGAACGTGCTTCGGGTGTGAATGTTACTAGGGCAGCTACAACGGTGGCTGGCTCAGATTCTGATGATGAAGTGGCCGAAGCGAGACAGATTTTGGTAACACATGAACGGACTCATGGGAAGAGAAAGAGAACTGATGATGACAGCGAGTCAGATTATGAGGAAGAGGTACAACAGTTGATCCGGTGGTCAAGAAGGGAACGGATAGGTGCAGGATCGGGAGCCGGTGAGAGCTCTAGGGTGGTACGTTTCACTCCACCAGCACTATCTGGTATGACAATGGTTCCCTCATCATTACAGGTTACGAGGCCAAGCGCTACGGATGTTCCCGTGGTGTCTACCTCATCATCATTTGGCCTTCCACTCACTACTTTCCAACTTTCGGCTCCGAAGATCGTTTCGTTGCCGCCTCCGACTGTTACTCCAACGGAGGTCGTGGCACAATTTATCGAGTCGACTGTTGTGGCCACTGCAGGGTTATCGGTGACGATACCACCTGCGGTTACGTCTATTTCTACTTCTGAGGTCCCGGTGACTTCGGAAATCCCTCCTCAGTACACTCAAGATATATCACATATGAGGTTCGATTTCGATGCAACCCTATCAGACTCTGAACGAATAGCAGCACTTGAACGGGTCGTGGCAGAGCAGTCAAGGATTAATCTTATCCAGACCCAGGCTATTCAACGCCTAGTTGCAGAGAATCAGATGCAGTCGTCCCTGCTGGTAGAACATGGAAAAATCATAGATGCTTTCAAAGAGTTCTTGGCATCTCAGGGGGGGACGAAGCGAAGAAAATATTTGCAGGTGTTGCATGAGAAGAAAATATTTTATATTCCTGCTTGGAAAGACGAAGCGAAGAAATATCAAAGAATTGTATAAGTTTGTGTACGCGAAGGAGTTCATGCTTAAATATGAAGATGCAGGATTGTTGAAGATTACAAGACATGTGTTTGAAGCTAAAGAGATGAAGCTACTGCCAAGGGGGAGTCTGTTGGTGCATGATGTCAGTAGTTCAGTGTCGAGTGTCTGTAATCGTGTTAGTTAGATTTGAGTTTTGTATGTAAGCGAAGTTATCACAAGTTCGCTAGTTGTAGGCGAACTTGTGGAACAAGCGAAGTTAGGAACAACTTCGCCTGAACTTACCAGGCGAAGTTGTCGCCTATATATTCAGCTAGGTTACGGCTGAGAAGAAGAGATAGAGGAAAGAGTCTTATTCGTGTATTCGAGTCAGAGAGTTTGTATTCAGTGATCATAGTATCACGTGTTTACGGTTGGAATATAACGTGTGTTTGATTATTGTATCGTGTGTTAGCTCGTATCGTTTTCTATACTCGTAACGTCTTACGTAGGGATTCTGCACCTACGTAGAACGCGATATCTCGTGTAGATCTGGCTGGGAACCTACAATTGGTATCAGAGCTTTTGCTCGATTGTGTGGTTCGGGATTATCACGCGGGTGTAGAAATCGTTGAGGACCAAGAGACGAAATGATAGAGACGATGATCCCAATGCATCGAAAGGTGCAGGTGGTGAGTTGCCAATAACTGATCAAGCTCTTGGAACTTCCACAACTCAGGGGGAGTCGACAACTGCAGCTGGTGGTGATGATGTGGTGGTAGTGGAAGTTGAGGAGATGGATGATGAGTTGGTTGGTGATGATGATGTATTACCGAGTGAAGAGATAGAGAAGATTGGTGAAGAGATTGTGATTGATACAGAGATAGAAGAGGGAGAGATAGTTGAGGAAAATATTGAGCATGACATTCCAGATGTTGAGAAAGCAGATATGAGTAAAGAGATGGCAAGTGATGAATCTGAATGGGAAGAGCATCCTAGATGGAAAGAAGGCTATGCTCAGTGGTTCGTCAAAACGAAGAAACCAGCGGTTCCTACAATGTTTAAGAAGAGTTACAACATTAAAGGTTATGCTGAAGCGAAGAAAGGGATTATTTGCTGGATATATGATGAGCAGTTGAGGCTCTTCGTGATTAAGAGATATGACGGTGTTCAGTATTTCAAAAGACTGTTAAGATCGTTGAATACACTGCCAGAATGTGAAGTGAAAGACTTAGCCAGATTGGGGTTGATTAACCGAAGTGATGATAATATGGCTAGAGTTATTGGGAAAATTGTGTGGAAAGAGACTATAAAAGAGAAGAAATTTGAGCTGTTGAAACCACAAAAGGTAATAATTGTTGAAGACAAGGATAGAGGTTTGAGAGCAGATGAAAAACCTTGGATGATTATGAAGTACAAGCCGATCCGGTGCCTTAAAGAAGTGCCGATGAAACAGATGCCCAAGGATGTGCTCAAAGATCTAAAGTGGTGGTATGTTAATTGTGAAACAGCTGAAGCAGTGATGGAAGACGAAGATGAACAAGAGCTGCTAAGGGTTTATGATCCGATGCATCTAGTGAACTTGTCACAAGCTGATTTGCAGGTGTCGCATGAGAAGAAAATATTTTATATTCCTGCTTGGAAAGACGAAGCGAAGAAATATCAAAGAATTGTATCAGTTTGTGTACGCGAAGAAGTTCATGCTTAAAGATGAAGATGCAGGATTGTTGAAGATTACAAGACATGTGTTTGAACTTAAAGAGATGAAGCTACTGCCAAGGGGGAGTCTGTTGGTGCATGATGTCAGTAGTTCAGTGTCGAGTGTCTGTAATCGTGTTAGTTAGATTTGAGTTTTTTATGTAAGCGAAGTTATCACAAGTTCGCTAGTTATAGGCGAACTTGTGGAACAAGCGAAGTTAGGAACAACTTCGCCTGAACTTACCAGGCGAAGTTGTCGCCTATATATTCAGCTAGGTTACGGCTGAGAAGAAGAGAGAGAGGAGAGAGTCTTATTCGTGTATTCGAGTCGGAGAGTTTGTATTCAGTGACCATAGTATCACGTGTTTACGGTTGGAATACAACGTGTGTTTGATTATTGTATCGTGTGTTAGCTCGTATCGTTTTCTATACTCGTAACGTCTTACGTAGGGATTCCGCACCTACGTAGAACGCGATATCTCGTGTAGATCCGGCTGGGAACCTACAACTTATATGCTGGAAACTTATACGGGGGTTTGAACTTCAGCCTGGGGATCTGCCCCTTGGACCCTGCTAGGGGTGCCGCTCCTAGACCCCGCTGCCAGGGGCACTACCCCTGGACCTTCGTGAGCTAGGGGTTTCATTAACCTAGAAATGTGATATAAAATAGGAGTAGTTAAGTGATGCTTGTTAATTGTTGCACAGTTATTCGTACCCAGCTGAAAAGAGGTGTAACCATAAGCTCAGAAAGAAAAGGGCACAAGTGAGTTTCTAGCCCCTTTTATGTGTTATGTTGTTCGGGGTTGTGTGCATACTCCTACGTGTTTAGTTAATACACTTACCTTAAATGGTAAGTGTATGATGTATGAAAGTTTATGAGTGATATTTGAATGATATAGGAAGAGCTAAGAGAATGTACGTAGATGTATATGAATATATATATATATAAAAACGTATGTACGGTATGTATGGTTGTATGCTTAAAGGGTTTTAGACCCTAATGATATATGCGAAGGTTAAAGGGTTGAAGACCCTAATAATATCTGCGATGGTTAATAATATATGAGAAGGTTTAAGGGTTGCAGACCCTAATAATATCTGCGGAGGTTATAGGAAAAAATTGCTTTTTAAAATGTATAGATAGTTATGTATGTAATGTACATGTTAAAAGAATGAAAGTATGAATGAAAGAATGAAAGTATGTATGTATGTATGTATGTATGAAAGAAAGGTAAACAGGTTAAGTATGAAATATGTATCTTCGGATACGTATATATGTAACTATGTGAATGTATTGTATGTTGCCTGCTTAACTAGAACTCACTCGGCGTAACTGGCTTTTAGTATGCATGCAGACAAATTGAATGAGACAGCTGGCTTGGGGAGCACACATGGTTTGAAGAATAAAGAAGTTGGCATCTGAATATTTGAAGTTGTTTGAACTTTAAAGACATGTTTAAGTTTTATATGTTTATGTATGAATGATTGATGTTTTAAGTATTCCGCAAAAGTTTTAATTCACTATGAATTTAGAACTATGTTTATAAGTAAATCCAACACGTCCATGTCGAGCACCGGGACCGGGCCTTACAATTTTTGTTAAACTCATTTTAAATAAAATAAGTCCCCAAGTTCCCATTTTTCGTAAGTTTCCTTTTTGTTTAGACTCATTGTTAACATCTAGCATACATATTTACTTGTTTAGGGTAATCCACTGTGATTCTCCGCCTCATTTGTTCGACTAGTTCAAATTATCATTCTCATTTTCGAGGTGAGTTTCTCCCACCCCCTTTTTAATGCTTTTACAAATTTTGGGGGTAACATATATATCCTATCAATACAATAGTTACGTATTCATTGTAACATCCCGAAATTTCTAAAATCATATTAATTATATTATTTAATTTTAGTGGAAAAGTTTACTCGAGTTAGTAGAGAAATAATAAAATAAATAGGAGTTATTATGCGCCGGGCTTGCGTTGAGTTAAGTAATATGGGTCATGAACTTGTGTTAATAAGGAAAGGAGGAAGACCATGGGCTTAGGCCCATGACCCATAATATATAAACCATAATTACCCCTCTATTTCATTCATTTTCACATATCCCTTACACCACCCGAAACACACACTTAAGCTCTCTCTATTATTCTCTCTCTCTAGCTGAAACCAAGAAGAAGAATTGATTTCCGACCCGAGGTAACGATAGTATGCTATTGTATAAACCCAAACCCGCTAGATCTAGTCGCGAAACGACTAGCCGACACCTTAAACCGTTAAAGTCAGGGATCACCCTAGCTCAAATCTGGATCGAACCGGACGAAAAATGGTGAAAACGGTGGTGAAACGAGCAAGATCTCGCTTTTCCGGCGAGATCCCATTTTTCCGGCAACGGCGGCGCCGGAACAGTAGATGTGTCAGAGAATGTTTCTCTGACCTAACCCTAATTCATTAACGGAGCCTTATCGAACTAGCCTTGATTCATTAGCTAATTCGTTAAGGGAAAGAATGACGAACTAGTCCAACTCGTTATGAGGACCAGTTCGTCATAGGGTCCAATTTGTTATAAGGACAAGCTCGTTATAGAACGTTGGTTCGTTATAAAGGTTCAATTCGTTATGAAGAATTCGTTATGAAGATCTATAAGTGGTAATTCGTTATGATATAACGAATCAGTACTCCACTCGTTGTAGAGTCCTAATTCGTTAAGGAACTGAATAACGAATCAGAAACTGAGAACTGGATAATGAACTAGACTTTGGACAAATGACAGAAAGGTCCCTGGACTTAGAGAAGAATGATTTAATTACATAATAGCCCTTGGACTTTATTAATTAACGAAAGAGACCTTAAAGAGGAAACGAGTTATCTATAAAAGAATATTATGAAATCCTAATAGAAAATGTGTTAAGACAGTTAATAGAAATAAAATTTTTCCAAGCTAACCTGGCAGCTTAACCCTAGCCAGGGGCTCTGCCCCTTAGACCCCGCTGCCAGGGGCGTTGCCCCCGGACCCTTGTTTGTTGAGGGTTATAAGTAGACTAGAAACGCGATATGGGTAGTGATGGTTAATTGATATGTGTAATTGTTATACAGTTAGTCGCGCTCAGCTAAAGAAATGGATAATCGTTAACGGTGAACGTAACCGAGTTCAAGTGAGTTTCTAAGCCCATTTCCTTGTTATGTTTTCGGGGCTGTGTGCATACTTAATGTCAAGTGTGAATACACTTACCATAAGTGGTAAGTGTATGCTATAATGATTGATGTAATAGTAAGTATTATGTTATGAATGAATGTTCGTCGGTGCGTGAGTGATCTTCGAATATTGCACGTACCTCCGATGTGAATAATCTCTAAGTGGTTATTAGTGTGTGTAAATGTTATTATGTAACTTCGTTATTGTGTAAATGATGTAATGATAGAAAGTGTGTTGTAGACAAGCAGAGGTAGAGTGTGATAGAAGTGGCAAGGGTCTAGTAAAGGTGTTAGTGGCATGACGATAGTACATGGTAGGGTATGCCTATATGTGCCTTCGTTATTAAAGTGGCATGACGTGAGTGCTTGGTATGGTAAGGCTATATGTGCCTTCGTTATTAAGTGGCATAACGTGAGTGTGTGGGAAGGCAAGCCTCTATGTGCTTCCGTAAAACAAGTGGCTAAGACGTAGGGGACAGCTAAGTGGTTAAGTGGTAAGGTGAACAGGTCAGACAGTGGACCATGTGTCTTCGGACACATATGTGATTGCATATAATGGTTGTATCGTAAGTTGCTTGATTAACTAGAACTTACTCAGCGTAGCTGACTTTTAGTATGCACGCAGGTAAACATGTCTAAAGAACTAGCACGAGGACGGCACGTGGCATGGATTGAATGGCTGGCATCTAATGATTAAAGAAATGATGTTATAACACGATGTTTTATGTTATGATCTAAAGACAAGTTTGTAATGGTTTGTAAAGAATGATCGAAGTTTATTTATTCCGCGAAAGTTTTAATTAACTCTGATTGTAAGAACTGTGTTTATGAGTAAATCCGACGTTAAAGTAGGGCACCGGTAACGGGGCCTTAGATTCATTTACAAAACTACGATTCATATCATGGACTTGTGTGTTTAATTGATTACTTGCTCGAAACACATGGTATCCTCAATAAGTATGATCATGTGCCCCCTTTGCACTCATATCCATTTTGTTTTGAGTGGAAAAGAGACCCTCGATCCGAGTACGTTGGTTGTTACCAAAAGGAAAGGACCTTACTTGATCGATTATCCAAGTATGTTGGTTGTTACCAACTCAAATGGACCTTGCTTGCGCAATTATTACACTTGTCTCATGGAATTGTATGGTTTATGTATTTATAAAAAAAACTTGTGTGAACTCACCAACTATTCGTTTAGTTGACTTTATTTTATATATATGCTACAGATACCGTTATTAGAGGATGACACTCGGAGAAGACATTATAACTTAGGGTAATATAATAAACGGACAAGTTGTTAAATTGTTCTTGTTTTTCTTGTATTTCTTTATCTTCGAACTTGTGTATTTAATGCTTAAATTAATTAATAATAATATTGTCACTTAATAGTGTCACGTGCGTTTTGAGAAATATGTACATCACACTCAGGCATTTCCGCTTAAGCCGGGGTGTTACAGATTGGTATTAAAGCGGTGACTATAATATAGGACATTAGACGTAGTGTTCTAGTTGGTTATAACTTATTTTAATTATTTGTTTAGGGTTGCATGATTAGAAATTAAGTGGGCCCTATTTGATTGTTCAATGCACATGCTATATTATTTTATTGTTATTGATTCACTTACGCCTCATGTACACAAGCACACACACAAGTCCAATCCTTATGCCAAGAACAAAGATTTTCAAACATTTTCAACAATCGCTTTTTTTTGTTTTTTTGTTATTTCTTCTTCTTAAAGATTGTTCTATGTGGCTGCAATGCAGTAAATGGAAGGGAATCGTGCTTGTTTTCTGAACTCTTGACACCAAGGTTATTGAAACCTAAGGATAAGCGATGCGCATAAATCTCAATCAGACGCGGAACCCGGTTGCTTACCTGTAGAGCTTGGAAAGGGCATGAAACTTATTAGGCTAAAACATACCACCCCCAACGCCATATGAATCTTAAAATTAAAGCTTTCAACATGACCATGTCCTCTTTGTGAAAAGGAATATGGTTACACCCCTAAGAATGTCACACAAGTCATGGTGGTTCATGCGACGTGTTACTCTGACCCTCAATGTTTTGCAATGTGTTTTAACTGATAGTCTGCCAAGTCATAGTGATACGCGAATACCCAGTTTTCAGTTCGTTTTGATTACGCATTTTGATTTTTGTGTTGTAATACGAGAATAGTCAAGTTTCAACTTGTTTTTTATTTATATATTCAATAATTATTACGGATTTTTAAAATTGAAAATTTGAAAAGTCATGGTGATACATGAATAGTAGAGTTTCGATGTGATTATTTTTGTTATATATTCATTTACTATTATGGTTTAAAATTTAAAATTTGAAAAGTCATGGTGATACATGAATAGTCGAGTTTCAATTTGATTATGGTGTAAAATTGAGATTTCGAAAAGCCATGGTGATGCATGAATAGTTATTTTTCAGTTTTCTTTATTTGTATATATTCATTTATTCTTATGGTTTGAGTTAGAGATACGAAAAGTCATGGTGGTACATCAACACTCGATTTTCAATTCGGTTTCACTACTTATAGTAAGTTTGATATATTTTCCATATGGATATTCAAAAATTTGTGAGATTATTATAGAAATGCAAAAACTCGTGATGTCCCATGAGCATTCCAGTTTTGATTTCGAATTTTGTTTTATGCGATATTTAATTCTTTATATATTTTGTAATAGATTTATATAGATTGATTCTAATGTTTCTTTTGGTTGTTAATACGAATTTCATATTTGTGTCCCATATCATGCAAATCATTCACATTTTGCAGCATGTCTTCTTGTTTTCCTCGAGCCCTCGAAACTCAACTCGCAAAATGACGACTCATATAATCATAACAGTAAATTCAAAACTATGCCTGAACAATCCAAACCCAACACAACTTTTGGACACTCGGACTTACCCCAACAAAAAGCCTTGCACGGGAACACAGCTTTTGTGTATCATGTGTAAATCCCACCACTCTATTACCATACAATGTTGAAATGCTCCAAATTGTGATAGTTTCAGCCACCACCTCTTGCCAAGAACCTATACATACTCAACACCACCCATTTATTCCCACGACCTGTTACCCAATCATTTATCCCAACCATATGCCTTACCATATGCTCGTGCTTCAAGCCTGATACCATTGTAGTGACCCAAACCCACCCACTTTGCTTAGGAAGGTCAAACTTGTTTTCGCAATGCAATACATTAAACCGCATTCTCTGACCACTTTAAGCTCACTCGTAGCTTTGCACCAATACTTAGTCCCTTCATACTCGTCAAATATACCTATTTTTTAAACCGTGTATTTTTCTCCGCGTTCCTTTTTTTATGAATACCTTACACTTATAGTTTCAAACCCTCAATTATTTTATAATGATTTATTAACAAGTATTTAATCAAGTTGTTTTTCTTCAAAAAGACTTTATGTCAAATCATATGGTATTATTATCATTAATACTACTACTACTATTATTATTATTATTATTATTTCCCAGTGAAATCTTTAAAATAAAAAAATAATATATTTCACTTCAAACACGTCTTAAGCTCTTTGAGGCTATATTTCAATGAGTCATTTTATCTGGTGACCATTTATTCTAGGACGCCGCATAACAGGAAATCTTTTACATTAAATTTTTCATAAGTTTCAGCAACTTTAGCACTAGCTAAGAATTTTTTTTATCATAAAAATTAATGTTATAAAAGCATCACCTTTTTGCAATCGGTTTTCACAAACTTATACGAATCTAAAAAATTAATTTCCCCCTCTTTGTCAATGCCGACGAGTTTTAGTTAAGAAATCATGGCACCTCCCCTTAATAACTTTCATACCATAAACCCACATTCGAGAAGACAAGCATCGCAAGAATCGTTTTGTTATTCTTTCTTTCTTCTTCATGTATATAATTTTTTATATTATTCTATTTGGACATAATCAAAGTAAGTTTATGTATCTAATTCTTTCGAGGGTTGTTTATGAAGTTATAGTTGACTTTGGTTATTTGTTGATTGTCGAGCTATTTTCGTTTGTATATACTCTCAAGCACGAAACGCAAATACATACACAATTTATAGTTGTATTATTGTATCGATTTACTTTTGTTATCTCAATCTCGCGATCTATGACCGATTTAACATAGACGTAATCGTTTAGTGGAAATCGAGACTATGAACATGTTTATGTACATGGTTATCTAACAGAAACCGTAGTTTTTTACGTTTGACTATCTATGACTGGTTATCTATGAACAGATTCGTTTACTTAAACCCTGGGCTATGTTTATAGCTATCTAATATAAGTCATGTGTACATGCTGAGTTTATAATTATTTTTACACGAATTGTTTTGGTTATTTGTTTGGTTCTCTTTCCGCTCAATGTTTTATTCGAATTAATTTTTTATTCTTTATCTCAGTGATTCATCAACCCAAGACCAATGTTTTGATCTCAAATTTTCAATTATTTTCTTTGTTAATCTCAGTATTGTCTTTATTCACATTGATATTTTATTTTATTTTCATTGGTTAAACTTGTGATTATTGACTCTAAGAACTTAATCTATTTTTATATTTAGACATCAAGGTTTCGTCTATCATTTTACTTAAAAACACAACGCTTTATCGACGTATTTGTTTATATTTTGTTAGCTCAATGTTACATTTGTTTACTCTGTTAGTACCGACTCCAATGTTTCGTCTAATTATTGTGATGTTCATGATCACGATGTTTTCATTCATTATTTTTATAATTTTTATGATACTTTAGTGTTTCTCTCATTTTGTTTAAACCTCAATAACATCGTTTATCTTGTTTAAACGTCAATTGTTTCGTATAATTATTTTTGAAATGATATTTTCACGTTATTCTTGACCTCAAGGGTATGTCTATATATTTTTGTTATTTTTAATCCTTATAGTTTATTGTGTAGTATTTTAAAGTTTTCATATAAGAATTTACTTTATCTTAAAACCCATACAATGAGACGGATTATGTGGACCATCTGACGATAAAGGTAATTATGGGTCGACACATAATCATCAAAGTAGTCGCACAAAAAATATAATAAGTACGGTTGTGTGCAATAACTCGGAACTTGGAATGATTTTAGAAAATGGGATAAATGCAGTATGATAGGGGCATGATGCATATGCCGCTGATGCATCCTATGTATAAGTGTCCTTGCCAAATATCCCATTTGTGGCGTTTTTCAAGTCATTCAAAGATCTGTATTATTTATTTATTTTAATTTTTTTTCATTTATAAATACATAAATAACCCATATTTAAAGATCTGTATTATTTATTTTTTTCAAAGATCTGTATGATAAAGGCATAGCTTTGGAGTTGTGTGTGTATGTGTGCATAACAATATAATAATAAATAATAAATAATAAATAATTAATTATTTAAGAAAGCTGTAAACAATTAATTTGAACACATTAGGCAAACAGATAAGCAAGTATGGGGCTCCTAAGCATATTACTAAGGCACCACTAATGACATATCTTAAACCTTCGACTCTGATACCAATTTGTCACACCCCAACCTAAGGCGAAAATGCCAGGGCGTGAGCTGATTGTTCACAGCTCTCAAGGTACTATCATGCAATAATTTAAAGGTGACAATATCTATTTAATTTAATTAAATATCCAAATAAATACAAATACAAAGTACAACTCATTTAAACAACCAATGAATATAAATCAAAGTTTTGTTTATATTCTTCTAACTTAAATCTTCACTAAGTCTTCACCAAATCTTGCAAATAGTTCAAACAATAACCTGCATATGCGTATAAAGAAGAAAGGTTTGTCAACAACACATGTTAAGTGAGTAAAACACCACTTTAATACACTACAATAATAATATAAAATAAATAAAGATGCAAATTGTTCATGTGAGAATAAACAGATAAACCGTAGCATATAAACAAATCACACAAATATAAAGATAGGCTAAACTGTTGTAACATCCCGAAATTTCTAAAAATAATATTTAATATATTATTTATTTATGATGGAAAAGTTTACTTGAGTTAGTAGAGAAATAATAAAATAATAAAGATGGAAGGATAAGTAGGCTTAAAAGATAAAATTAAATATGGACTAAAAATGAAAGATGAGTCTTATGTCCGTAGGCTTAAGGGAGTATAAATACCCCTTAAACCATAATCCTTTCCATTTCCATCCATCTCAACACCATAGCCTACACCATCAAAAACACACACGTAAGCCAAACACTCTCTACTCTACTATATTCAATGATCCGAGACCAAACAAAGGTAAGAAATGATTTCTCTCAGCTGACCCGACATATTAGAACCCGACACCGCAATCCTGTGATGTCGTATGAGCCGTTTGTATCTATATTTAGCTTTATTCGGGTGTTTAATCAACCAAAACGAGCTTAAGGACCATCTTAGCTTAGATCTGGACACCCTTAAGCTACTCAGACCATAAACAATCAAACCCCGACCAACCATGGTGGTTAAAAGCGGTTGACGGCGCCGGAATCGAAGAAAAAACTCAAAAGCGCGGGAAATGAAAGCTGAACTGAAAATACGGTGTATAAGTATATACGTCGTATATGTATGCGTGGCGAATAAGCATATACGTCATATAAGTATATACGGCGTTTATGTATATATATGTAGCGTGTATGTATGTTCGGCGTGTATGAATGATCATCGTATAAGTATAGCAATCGTATAAGATGAATAAACGTGTAAGTGTGTATGTCTGTATATGTATATAAACGTATATGTCTGTATATTTATATAAACGTATATGTATATATGCCCGTATATGTATATAAACTTAAATGTGTGTACGTCTGTATATCGATATAAACGTATGTGTTTGTATGTCCGTATAGGTATATAAATGTATATGTAAGACATACACGCTAGAACTACTTATACATCAGTTCAATTTATAGATGAAAACGATTTTACAAGATAAACGAAAGATAAACGAAAGATATGTACATAAACGGTAAATATGGACTTATATGATGATTAAGATAAGAATAAGGAATTAAAAATAAAATGTAACGTTTAAAAAGAAGATTCGACTTGATTAAATAATTGAACTTCAGCTTAACCCAGTCAGGGGCTCTGCCCCTTGGACCCCGCTAGGGGCTGCCGCCCCTATAACCTTTCCCCGTAGCTAGGGGTTACAATAACCTAGAAATGTGGTATAGCTGAAAGTAGTTAATTAATACTTTGATTAATGCATGGTTAGCTATGCATAGCTCAAGAAGGGCATAACTGTAAACTCAGAGAGGAACCGTTTAAAGGTTAGTTTCTAGCCCCATATCCTTATTATGTTTTCGGGGTTGTGTGCATACTCGATGTGGTTACTTAATACACTTACCATAAGTGGTAAGTGCGCCTTGTATGATTTATGTGAAAGTTATGAATGAATGTTTGATGGTACGTGAACGATCTTCGGATATTACATGTACTGTCAGGCGATAGTTGAAGATATGATTGTTTATATATATGATATATGTATGTTATGTATGAAAGTTTTAAATAAATATATAAGAATGATAAGGTATAGAAGAAGGGACCGAGCCCTACTAATATTCGAGGCAGAAAGGGACCGAGCCCTACTAATACTCGAGGCAGAAAAGGGACCGAGGCAGAAAATGGACCGGACCCTAATAATATATGAGGCAGAGAAGGGCCCGAGCCCTAATAATACTCGAGACAGTAGGGCATAATGCTCTTTAAAACGTATAAGTATGTAAAGTGTGAATAAAAGTAAAGTATGAACGAAAGAAAGAAAAAAAAGAGTATATAATTACGTGTGTACGAAATAAAGGTAAGCATGTTAAGTAATAAACACGTATCTACTGATACATACGAGTAAGTAATATGTATCTACGGATATGTATATATATATATATGTATATATATAAGTATGTAAATGTATTGTATGTTACCTGCATTAACTAGAACTCATTCAGTGTAGCTGACTTTTAGTATGCACGCAGGTAAGTAGGTTGAAGCAGCTGGCTTAAGGGAGACACATGACATGATTTGAAGGGACTAACATCCAATGAAGAATTGCCATGATGTTATAATAAGACACGTTATGTTATGTTTTACAAATACAAGTTTAAAGTTCTGTAATGAATGATTAAAGTTTGATTTATTCCGTGAAAATTTTAGTTAACTCTAATATTTAGAAATGTGTTTATGAGTAAATCCAACGCCAATGTAGGGAACCGGGACCAGGGCCTTACAAATGTTGCCATGCGAATGGGGATTGGTTACAAAAAATGAGTTGTCGGTAAGCTCGATGCCAGATGACCTGGACGATTACTACTACGGATGTTGTATGATCATACTATAATGAGAATATGTTGGGCCTCTCTGAAATGTATTCAAATAAAGCAAGTAAGCAAATAGCAAGTAAGCAAATGTATTCAAATTAACGAGATATATTTTGTATATAGATATGTATATTTTAACTTAAAAATCTTTTTTAATAGTAAAACCTTTATAAATTTATAATAATCTAATACATATATATATATATATATAGATGCATACATATACATATAGTGTGAAACCATAGTTCGGAAAAATATTCGCTTATATGTCGCTTTTAATAGAATAACGTTTATTTAATATTTAATATTAACTAAATTAAATTAATATAACCTTTTAGATCCTTTAAACAATTAAAACAAAAATAAAAATTAAAACTGCCATGCCCGAGACTCGAACCCACGCCAAGGGCCGGCTCAGGAGGAACACACACACCAGCCATAACCATCTGATCTACCAAGTAAGTTGTTCATAACTCAAAAACAAAGATATATAAACAGACAGATGGTTAACTTAGTTGAACCAAGAACCCTAACAAGATGAATTGGCCAATTCGTTAATCGAATGGCCGATTAACCTTGGGGTTAAAGAAAAGGATGGAAAGATGAATCTATACTGTTAGTACACGGTTTTGCGTCTCGAGTCTTTGAATTTATCGCTTTGTATTTATCGTTGAATATAATGTAAAAGATATTTATATTTAAGTTAGTTCGTTAGTTGAAGCGTCTAGTTCGTCAAGGATGTTTAACTAACTAGACTATACGTTAAGTTCCCTCCTGATTCATTAAGGATGTTAAACAAATCAGGGGGTGGTTCGTTATGTTTGTTTATCTAATGTAATTTAACGAAGTGGGTGGCTAGTTCGTTACAGAATGTGTAATGAACTAGACCCATATTCCTATTTATAGAGGTTCAGCCTCTACATAATTTAAGTTTTGAGTTTAACGTATCAAACCTCTGCCCGATTGTTCTCTCAAGTTTCATCTTAATTAATACTTACATAATATATATACACATATCTATATAACTAATACTAATACATAACATTAATACATAATCATTATAGAGCATCATGAACTAGATCCGTTTATAGTTATTAGACCTAAGATCTGTGCTAGATCCGGGTGTTTACAAGTGGTATCAGATCTTTTGGTTGCTCGATTGCTCTTGATTTGATTGTCAATTAGGTAATTAAGGACTGTTAATTGTTATTTTGGTATAAGTTGTGTTAGGATCAGATTCAGTGTGAATTGATTGAATATGGATTGATTTGTATTGGATATGTGATCGCTAAAGTATTTGGAAGGTATTGTGAGTAGAAATTGGAATTTGAATTAGTATTGGACTGTTTTGGTTTGAATTGGGTTTTGGCCGAAACAGAGGTTTTGATTTTGATTGAATTCCGTGTGAATTTGATTGGAGTATGGATTGATTGGACTGGATTTGTGTGTGATAAGATATTGGGAAGGATTTGTGATTTGGAATTGGAAATTGGATTGGTTTTGGATTGTTTTTTATTGGATCTGGATTTGGTCGAAAACAGAGTTTAGTTTTGGTTAGATTGATTACGAGTTAAGTTGATTTAGGATACGGGATGTTAAGATCTGGATTTGTGTTGTGTTTCCGAGTATTTCGATAGGTATTATGTGCAATTTGATAAAGTATTGAAAGAGTATTACAAATCTGGGTTTTAGTTTGGTGTTCTTATTTTTCCAAAAATCTAGAAATTCAAGATGAAGATTTGAAGATCTTCATCTGTACTTGGTGATTCGTTATCACCTTGCCAGTTCGTTAAGTATTGTTCATCAATTCGTTACATGTTCTAATTCGTATCAGTCAATTCGTGTGACACGTGTCCTACTTCGTTACTTGAATTCCAACAACTTTGGCCACGTGGCAATAGTTGTCAGAGTTTGTTACAACCATTTTTAACAACCTAATTCGCTATAGTTGATTCGTTATCAACTGTAGCTAATTCGTCATCTTGGTTCGTCACCTAATTTGTTAACCGTGTCTTAGTGATTCATTAAGGAAACTCAGCAATTCGTTACCTTAATTCGCTAAGCTTTTACTTCCTTGATTCGTTAAGGGATCACCTGATTTGTTAACCTATTTCGTCAATCTAATTTGTTACTTTGACTTAATCCGTTGACCCATTTCGTTATAACCTATTTCGTGTGACTATTCCAGATTCATTAAACTTCCAGATTCGTTAAAGCTATTCCTGATTCATTACTGTTCACAATTCATCGAAGTTACTGTTCACAATTCGTCAAAGTTACTATTGACAGTTCGTTAAGACATTTTCAAATTTAACCCTTGAAATTTGATTGTCTTATCATTTCTCAAAATGGCTGGTATGTATGCTTTAGCTTCCCAAAATATGTTAATGCAACAAATGTTGCAGCTGGACATCGAGATTGGTTCACATTCAAAATGTCCACGTTTAATTAAATTTAGCGATTTTGCTAAGTGGAAAATGTGGAAATGATCACACAAGAATGTGAAGTTTCAAATGGTCACATTACATTTGAGAAGGTCAATTATTGTGACAAGGTAGACCATAACTTATTGTGTCGCAAATCTGTGACAAGAAATACACTACAATATTTACCGATAAAGAATGTTTGATTCTGAAACCGGGATATGTGATTCCTGAGGACATGGTTGTCATGCGATCACCACGATCGAATGATATTTATGTCTTAAATATGAGCTCTAAAGTATCAACATCTATCGAAACATGTTTTGTCTCAAAAGCAACCGAGAAGGACTCTATTCTATGGCATGGTATAATGGGTCACATTCATGTTCGTAAGATGAATTATCTAATTGCGAATGACCTAGTTGAAGGTGTGTCTTTGAATAAATTTTAGTTATCCGACCATTGTATTGCTTGAAAAAAGGGCAAACAGAAGAAAAAGTCGCATCCATCTAAGTTATTGAATTCCATTGATACTCCTCTTGAGCGAATTCATATGGATCTTTTTGGTCCAGTGAATCGTGCTAGTATCTCTGGAGATTGGTATTGCCTGGTAGTTACCGATGATTATTCAAGATACTCTTGGGTCTTATTTATGAGTTCGAAAGATCAAACACCTGTTCTTGTTCAAAAGTTAATCACTATGATCGAATCACTATACAAGCAAAAGTGAGGAGAATTCGAAGTGACAATGGTACTGAATTTAAAAATATTGTATTGGATTTATTTTGTGTACAAAGGGAATTTATCGAGAATACAGTACCCCATATGTACCACAACAAAACGGTGTTGTTGAAAGGAAAAACAGAACTTTGATTAAAGCTTCTAGAACTATGCTTGCCTATTCTAAGCTTCCTGTCCAATTTTAGAATGAGGCGGTGAATACTGCGTGTTATACGCTCAATCTGGTTCTAACTATTAAGAGACTCAAGAAGACGAGTTATGAGCTTTTGAATAATCGAAAGCCTAACTTAAAGTACTTGGAACCTTTTGGGTGTCCTTGTACGATGTTGAAAAAGGATGTGGGTAAGTTTGATTAAAACGCCATTGAGGGGTATTTCTTGGGTTATGCTTCTCCAAAGAAACGGGTATTTAATTTCACTTCTGGTTATGTTGAGGAGTGGTACCATGTGGACTGTCAAAAATACACCACACCTCCTCAAGGGAAAGGTCTTGACTGGATGTTTGACTATGATGGCTTGTTTAATTCATTTACTCCAACAATTGAGCAACCAGATGAAGACCTGGTTCGTGCATACTTTGAAGATCAACTGGTAATCCCGAGATTTTCAAGTTCTAATGATGTTGAAGCTCCAACCGATGCTCCAACTGAAGATCCTCGTGATGATTCTCCAGTTCCCTTTGATAATGCATCTACTTCTTCTGATGATAATCAAGTTATTGAAGTTGGTAGTGATGATTCATATCATGAACTTGGAGAACATTACACTAATTTATTCGAAAAAGTTGCTGTTTCTGAGAATCCCACTCTTAGGATTCATAATTATCATACAAAGGAAAACATCATTGGAGAACTAGATGTGGGCGTTCAAACACGTCATTAAGTTTCTTCGTCGAGTGAGAATAATGAATTGTGTGCTTATGCAGATTTACATTCGTCTGGAATCGTAAATATTACCAAATTCACTTGCTTTCTATCCCAAGTTGAACCAACGACACCTCGTATGGCACTTCAAGATTCATATTGGGTAGAAGCTATGCAAGAGGAATTGCAACAATTCACTCGTTTGGGTGTTTGGGATCTTATCGACAAACCCTCTAGAGTTAAGAAGCCTATTCCAACTAAGTGGGTATTTAAATGTAAGAAAGACGATCGTGGGTTGATTGTGAGAAACAAGGCACATTTAGTGGTGCAAGGTTTCCATCAGCAAGAGGGTATAGACTACACTGAGGTATACGCTCCGGTAGCAAGATTGGAAGCTATACGTATTTTTCTGGCTTATGCGGCTTACAAGAATATTAAAGTCTATCAAATGGATGTTAAAAGTGCTTTTCTCAACGGTGAACTACACGAGGAAGTGTTTGTGTTACAGCCTCCTGGTTTTGAAGACCCTGATTATCTTGACCGAGTTTATCGCTTAAATAGGCACTATATGGTCTACATCAAGCCCCGAGAGCTTGGTATGGAACGCTTGCCGACCATCTTACGAAAAATGGTTTCAAACGAGGGACTATTGACTGCGCTTTATTTTACAAAAAACATTGGTGATGATCTTCTCATCGTTCAGATTTATGTCGACGACATTATCTTTGGGTCAACAAACGACGCGTAATGTAAGGAGTTCGAAAATTCAATGCAAACCAAGTTCGAGATGAGTTCTATGGGAGAGATTAACTTCTTTCTAGGGTTGCAGGTTCACCAGTCTGCGAAAGGAATCTTCATTCACCAGACTAAATATGTGAACGATGTCTTGAGTCGATTCAAGATTACTGCCAGAAAAACCCCTTCTACTCCTCTCCCCGTGGGTCACAATTATTATCGGATGAATTGGAGGATATTATCGATCCTACCCTCTATCGAGCTATGATTGGTTCTTTGATGTATCTTACTGTTTCTCGACCCGACAAGATGTTTGTTGTTTGTTTATGTGCTGGATACCAAGCTAGTCCCCGAGTGACTCACCTGGCAGCGGTCAAGCATATTCTTCAATATCTAAGGGCCAGTCTAGACACCTGGTTATGGTACCCCAAGGACGATAACTTTGATCTTACCGCTTATTCTGACTCAGACAATGGTGGATGCAAGATTAACTTTAAATCGACTACAGCAGGATGTCAATTCTTAGGAAGTCGGCTTGTTTCCTGGCAGTGTAAGAAGAAGACAACGGTCTCCACTTCAACCGCCGAAGTTGAGTATGTTGCAGCCTCGAGTTGCTGTTCCCAGGTTTTGTGGATACAACAACATCTTCGCGACTACGGTTTGAAGTTTCTTACTACTCTCATTTTAATTGATAACTCTGCTGTCATTAGCATCACCAAAAATCCCGTACAACACTCTAAAACGAAACATATCGAAATTCGATATCATTTCATACGGGATTGCTTTGAAAAGAAATTAATTGACTTTGAAAAAGTACATACGATTTTCAAAAAGCCGATCTATTTACCAAAGCTTTTGACAAAACGCGTTTTCAATTTTTTCTTGGTTTAAATGGATTAAAGACCCTTGCTGATATCCTGAAACTAGGATGACTATCTTTATTTTAGGTTTATTTTTACTTTACATTTTATTTTGATTTTGGATTTTAGGGGGTGAAAAATAGAAAATACAAAAATATTGTGCTTTTAGTTTGTATAGATAAACCCAAAAACATTAAAAATTTGAAAAATCAAAAATAGTATGGTTTCATGTCTTTATTGTTTTTCTTTAAAAATCTTTGAAAATCCAAAAACATTTTAAAATCCGAAAAACCAAAAAGATTGTGTTTTCGTTTGTAAAAAAAAATAGAAGTTTCTTTTATTTATAAGAAATTTTGAAAATTCAATAACATTGTGAATTTCTCATTTGTATAGAAAAATCCGAAAAAGACAAAAAGAATGTATTTTATGTATGTAAAGAGAAAAACCAAAAAGATTTTTGCATACGTTCGCAGAAAAGTATGTCAATTGCTCATATTTGAAGGACATATACTTGTATATGTTTGGTCCTGATAATTTCTCGAAAATGTTCGGGATAGCCATTTACCTGACAATGGAAAGTAGTTGGGGCGTTCGTTATGCGTTTTTACTTTATTTTCTCGTTGAAAATTATGTCAGTTATTTAAGTTTGTAGAGCATGCTTGCATTTATTGGTCCTGTTATCTACTTGCAAATTGATATGATAGCCATTTATCTATAGACTGAAAGTGACTGGGGTGATTAAATTCATTTTGTTTTATGCTCCTCAAAATTTTGAGTTTTTGAAGAAAAAAGATAAAATGATAGTACATTGATTGTTTGACCCCATATCCAGTAAGAAATAAGCTTAAAAGACTGAGTGCTTAATTATTGGTGCATTGATAGGTCTTAAACAAGCTATTAGAGTAAAGTAAGTAATATAAACATAAAGAAAAGCCGAATTGAAAGAGGTGTTAGTCTCTAGTAAAAATCTCGGCGAGGATGGCAGAAATGTAATAACCTATCATACTCAAGCCTTATAGTTATTTGATCACCCAAAAATATAATAAAGCAAATAACAAGCGTTAGGATTCTGGACACTGTGAGTCTTTATGCAGCTTAATCATCTGGGTATTCATAAGCATGAATATTTCACTCGCTTTTAGAGCAAACCCAAAGCCATTAAACTTGATCACTGTTGTACTTCGTACAATCTAAATTACTGACTTGATCAAAATCCGCTGTTAGTTATACATTTGTTCCTCCCTTGCGCGCGTCTCAATACCAATAAGAAACGGACCCCAGGGGATTCAATGTATGTAAGCCGACAGATAGACTCGCGCATACTCATTCACGGTAAAAGAAACTTGATGCATTGCTCAAAGATTCTAAAAGGTCAAAATTTTGATCGACACTATAATGGTTTAAGTCAAGTTGGGGTGATATGGCAAAAATCAAGTTAAGCTTGAACCGAGATTAGAGGCTGATAGTTTCTGATATTCTGTACACTAATTGAACCATTAATCATATCACAAAAATGCTTAAAAGTTTGTTATAAAATTTAAGTGGACAACAATATCAGTGACTGACTTAACACCAGTTACAATATCGCTGAAATATAAAACTGTGATGGAAGGGCAATCTGGTCAATATGATTCTCTGCTCAAACTCAACAAAAATCCAAAAATATGTACTGCTTTTGAAAAACCATACAAAAACACAAAAACATTTTCTATTCTATGTTTTCATTTTCGGACATTTCTTTTGTAAATATTTTACGTAAAAAGTTCAAAATACCAAAAAGATTTTGCTTTTTCATTTTACATATTATTTAATTCTTTTAAGTTATGTGTTTCAAAATGTAAAACACGATAAGGTATTCGTTCATCGAGATATGGGCTCTCGGTGATTCATTTAAGTTAATAGGTTTAATTATTAAATTTTTATTTAATTTAATTGATTTAATTAATTTATTTATTGAATTTAAAATTAAATAAAGGTAATTCGTTAATTCATGTGTAACAAATTAGGTCATTCCTAACGAATTACATTCTAATTCATTACCCTAATTCGCTTCCGCCACTCTGTAACGAATGGCTTTTAATTCGTTATGCATATTTACACGAACTAAGGCTAATTCGTTAATGTTATGTCTTAATTTTAACGAATTGCCTCTAATTCGTTAAGCCACACATTAAGTTCAGATAACGAATCACCTGATTCGTTATTTCAAAATTCTAAAGAATCAGATGATTCGTTACGTTGGAAAACGTGTCGTGTCAGACTATATAAGAGACTGTGAAGGCGGTTCGTCTCACTATTCACCTTTCATTGTCCCCATACATACTGTTACTCTGGCCAAAAGTTCCAGAATCTTTGATCATCGTTTTTCCGTATTTTGATCATATCTTTGTATTCCTAAGGTATAGACGATCATACCGTGATGTTTTTCATCAAATTTTATGATGATTTTATGGGTTAATTGTTTGATTTCTTGGTCGGGTTATTAGTGTTTGATGAACCCTTAATTTAACCTATTTATACCATGCTTTGGTACATCATATCGATACCATTCTAATTGCAATGAGTTTCCTAGATCTTTGTGATCCTTTGTTCGGTTATTCATCGTTGCTTATGTTGGAACTGATTTTCGATTGCAGATTTGACTTTTAGTGTTCTTGGTGATTGTGACCTTGACCAAATTGGTCAAATATTAAGCTTAATTGGCCATTCGTTACTGTTTAACGAATTGGAACTCATTCGTGTCCAATTCGTTATACATATCACACGAATCAGGATAACGAATCATACATTATAACGAATCAGATTCTCCTTTTTTTATTTATAACGAATTAGAACATAAATCGTTAACTTTTCTTAGTGATTCGTTAAGCCTAATTCGTTAACTATTTACTTGATATCGAAGTAACTTATTCGCTATAACGAATTACCAATTCGTTATAACGAATTAGAATAATTAACGAATGAAATTATAATTATTTTTAAATTAAAAGGTTTTATCAATTGATATAATTTTAAAACTTTTAATTATATATTAATTATCTAAGTATTATTATTATTCACTATCACTGATTCTCAGCTTTGTTTATATAGTGCAATGGTTGATAACATGGATCAGGACCCTCCCGTTAATGCACCACAACAACAACAACCAGCTCAAGATATTCCCATGCTTCCATATGACAAAAGACACAACATTTGTGACTTTGTTGGTACAAACTTTGCTGACGAGAACGTATTTTATGGGATGTTGGAGTTCTTACGTCGCTCGCGTATTCATTATTCCATCACTGCTAATCCTGATGTTCGATTCAGTATCGTTCGTCAATTTTGGAATACTACGAGATATGTGGAAACTGAGAACCACATTACAGCTGAGGTGAATGCTCAACCAGTTGTGGTATCAACTGAGTCTGTTCGAAGGGTGCTGAGGTTTGATGATACGATTGATGACCTGAGTGAGTATCACAAAGAACTGATTAAAGGGTTGTTTGGACGATTGTTTTATTCTGGAGATCTTGATGAGTCCATGTATAACAAGGCATACTTGTGTCCCACATACAAGTATTTACTACACGTGCTTATACATTGCCTTGGTGGACGGAAAGGGGGTTTCGATAAATGTCATATCATGCTTCAATCGGCGTTCGTTGCCTTGGTGCTGAATAAACCCTTCAACTTCTCTGAAATGATATTCGATCATATCAAAGAAAATTGTACTGTTGTGAAGCGACGTGTGAAATTCTTGATGTATCCTCGTTTCATTCAACTGTTCGTTCAAGATGCTACACGTGATTTGGTGCTCGATCCAACACGTCTCGATGATAAGTTGAAGTTGGAGCACATGACAGCTGATACTGTACGTAGGATGAAATCATACCGTCAAACTCCTCATCCACGAATGTCCTCCCGATGATGACTGGATCCATGATGACTCGGATTCCAAGTGTGAGGAAGGAGAAGGTGGGAACAAGGGTGATGGTGATGATAATGATGGTGGTAATGGTGGTGCTGGTGATGTTCTTGTCTTACAGCCCATCATAAAAGGAAAGGGAAAGAGCTGGTAGGTCAAGGATCGTCTAAGCGTCGAGTGTCGGCTGGTGCTGGCATCTCTTTTGGAGTTCAACCTCCAAGGCCGTCTATTCCTCAACGACCGGTGGTGCCGCTTACTACTAGCACCCCGGAGCTTACATTGACGACCACACTTACGACGGATCCTAGGCTTGACATGATTCCACAGTCAGTATTATCTACTTTGCCAAGGCCTTCAACTGCTACCTCGGTGGTCTCTCCTACACCGATGATGATGCCTCCACCACCAATGGATATCTCGTTTATTAGACTTAACCATCCACAAGGTCCAGTTCAACGTATCCCTGCTTCTTTTAATGTTATGTCTCACGATCAGCAGATGAATATACTTTTAAGCTTATTGCATCTATACGAAAATCAAATGTCTGCTGATCGTATGAATCAAGAACGCTTAATGGAGAATCAGAAGAAGCTGTTAAGCTATGTCTCTTTCTGCCAAAAAGAGACAAAGGCCCTCCGTGAGATTGTTACGTCTCAGGGGATGAAAATTAAAGAACGCGAGGAGATTATCTTGCAGTTGACATGCAAGGACGATGCTCTAAAGAATCTTATGAACAATGAAGAAGATCCAGATGCTTCGGGTGCTGGAGGAAGTGAGCCGAAACAAGCTCACGGATCGTCCTCTGGTGCGGGTACGAGTGTTGTCGATGATTCGGGGAAGCTGATTATTGTTTATCGTGATTATACGGCTACTAAACCCATTGAGATGATCAAGGCTGATACGGTCATCTTTGTTGATGGATCGGGGGTGGTCAGAAGTATAGTCAATGCCGATGAGATTGAGGTGGGACAATTTGTTGAGAGGTCACTAACACGAGAGCAGATTTCGATACTTCTTGGTTTGAATGACGATGAATCGACCATGTTAGAGACTGAGGATGATGTGGAAGTTGAGAATGACGAAGAGATCTTAAATGATCTGATTGTTGAGTTGAACACCGCTTTTATTTATGAAGACGAGGAGGTGGAGATTGAGGATATGATTGTTGAGGAATACCCTGATTTATTCCAACACACCAATGTTGATCAGGGTGCTCCTATCTTTACTGAGGAAGCCGTCAAAGCAGCAGAAGATCATCTGGATAAAGTATCCAAGGGCAAACGTGTGGTTGATACAAGATTTGATTCTATCGAAAATCTGACTGATGCTGACATTCAGAGATGGTTTGGTTATCGAGACAAGAAAGCTTGAAATATTATTGATGCCTATAGTTATGTGGATAGAGAGTAGAAGATTGAAGCTGTCCCTCGTGCTCAAGCTAATCAGATGACGTCCTTTAAGACCGTATCTAAAGTGCGAGGTGACATTATTTCATGGCTTTATGATTCTGATTTAAAAGTCTGTATTGTCAAATGGGAGAACGGTATCCAATATTATGAAAAGATCACTGATTTTCTCTCATTACCGCGTTGGGAAGTTCGGACCCTCGCGTGTCGGCCATTCATAAACCGTGGGGGAGATCGACTTGCAGATTGGATTCATCAACATTTGCTGTTCGAGGTCAACCATGGGTTTAAATTTTTCAAGCCATAGGTTTCAACTCGCAAGCGTATCAATGAGATTGATCCAAGGACGGGTTGGAGGAAGTTGGTTCTTAAGGTAAATCCGTCAAAGACTATGAAGCGTGTGCCGGTGAAGACGTTGAATCAACACATGTATTTATCTTTCAACCGCTGGTACTATGACAACCGAACTGGCGAGGCCGTTATTGTCTTGGGTAAAGGATCAAAGACCGAGCTGATAAAGATCATCGATCCGATGTGGCTCGTGAACTTGACAGAGACCGACAATGACGTGCTTTTCAAGAATAAGATTTTATTTGAGCGCCGTGAATACTATGACCGAGAAATGCAGTTTCAACATGTTGTTCGTGTGTGTCATGAACATGGTATTCACAGCTGCAGAGATTGGCAGAGCAAGCACTTCAAGTAAATTAAAGACAAAGAGCTCAAGACGAGGAGGTGTCTGTTAGTACACGGTTTTGCGTCTCTTGTCTTTGTATTTATCGTTTTGTATTTATCGTTTAACTAAATGTAAATGATATTTATATTTAAGTTAGTTCGTTAGTTGAAGGGTCTAGTTCGTTAAGGATGTTTAACGAAGTAGACTATAAGTTAAGTTCCCTCCTGATTCGTTAAGGATGTTTAACGAATCAGGGGGTGGTTCGTTATGTTTGTTTATCTAATGTAATGTAACGAAGTGGGTGGCTAGTTTGTTACGGAATGTGTAACGAACTCGACCCATCTTCCTATTTAAAGAGGTTCAGCCTCTGCATAATTTAAGTTTTGAGTTTAAGGTATCGAACCTGCCCGATTGTTCTCTCAAGCTTCATCTTAATTGATATTTACATAATATATATATACACATATCTATATAACTAATACTAATACATAACATTAATACATAATCATTATAGAGCATCATGAACTAGATTCGTTTATAGTTATTAGACCTTAGATCTGTGCTAGATCCGAGTGTTTACATATACATATAATCAATCACCTATAACAACGATAATCCAATGGTCTAAATGATTGACGAATGGACGGCATGAACGAAGCTTTGAACATGAACTAGGAGGTTGTTATACTCAAATTAAATATGGGGGTTATGATCGCCAGTTCACAGAGAAGTTGCTGACTTGTTTAATTGTACTATTATCAGTTTTAGATGGTTTAATCAATGACGGGTTTTGGCGGTTTGTTCAAATAGGCAATACGTATGATGTATGATCGTTTTAACATAATTAAAGGTGTTGGTAGGCTGGATTTGGTGAGGATAACAAACTTCTTGATTCAGTTTCCAAGTTTATGACGACAATTAGGGTCCAAGCAAAGTAAACGGGTCACGGGTATGCGGTTTTGGATCCAGATTTTGAGTTTGGGTTATTGGATTATAATTTTGCAAAATAGTCCATGAACTATGAAGATGGAAACACAAATCGGTAAACGTATTGTTTAGGGCTAAAAATGTACATAGTTCAAAGTTATTGTAATATATTAAACAAATATAATAAATAAATAATAATATAATAACATTAATTCGAATAACGCGATATTTTCTTGGTAAAGATTCCCGAATATAAAAGCGGGTCGGGTAACGGATATAATATTAATTTGAAAATCCAAGTTGTTAATAAATAAACAAATTAATTAATTAGTAATAAACAAATTATAGCCAAATAAACATCTCTTAAATATTTTGTTTCTTGTATTTAATGTTTTTATATGTTAATTTGACGAATTAAATTTTTGGGTTTTAACGGTCAGATATTACTAATAGTGTCTCTATCAATACGAGCGCAATCGCTACTGACCAAATTCGTGTCGATTCATCTTCGCAACTCTCTGGTTTTACCAACGCCTGAGTTTCAATGATTGGGGCTTACCAGCTACGCGCCGGGTAGAAAAACTAGTTCAATTATTACAAACAACTATGAAAAACAAACAAGAATGGTTACAGGGTTCTATAGAACATAAGGTGTTGTATGGTTTTTTTTAAAAAAGGTTTGCGCGGGCTCTTTTGTCTGCACTGCGCATATCACACGCAAACATTGTCATTTGCAGACAGTTTGTTTTTTCGAAGACGTTTTATTAAAAAAAACCGTTTGAGCGAACTATTCTTGGTGCATACTTGGTCAATCTACTTCTAATATCTACATAGTGTTAAACATCACAAGCTACCAACACTCACTGTCCACCACCACCGCCACCCCTCGTCCGCCACCACCACCATCCACCGTCTATCAACGCCACCCACCATTGTCGTCTACCACCACCATCCACCACCACCACAACTCACCATCCGTCACCACCGTCCACCATCCATCACCACCATTGTCTGCCACCACTACCGTCTGCAACCATCGTCCACCACTACCACTGTCCAGCACCACCGTCCACCACCACCACCACCCACTACCATCGTTCGTACACCATCACAATGAGATCTCACCAATACCATCATTCAAAGATATGTATTATTAATTTATTTTATTTTTATTAGGGGTGTGCATGGTGCGGTTTTGGGCTAAAACTTGACCGAAAACCAAAACTTTGGTTTTTGGATTTTTGAAACCGTTCGATTTTGGTTTTTCGATTTTACCTTTTAAACTTGAACATTTTAGACTGAAAAGAAAGTTGGTTGAAAATAATGAACTAACAGATTATAATACATTTACATATTTTATTAAATTCTTATAAAAAACTTAAAACAAAAAATAAAAGAACAAAAATGTTATCGGTTCGGTATGGTTTTTATTTCATGCAACCCAAAACCAAACCATTAGTTCACTTTTATAAAAACATAAAACTTAACTGTTGGTTTTTGTTTCAGATTGAATTTATGGGTTTTGGATTGGTTTGGGTTGTGTAGTTGTTGAGTTGGATAGAAGGTTTCATGGGCTGGGCCGGATGAGCCTTAGACTAAACCTTATATTATATAAAACCTCAAACCTCTCATTTAATTCTCACCTTTCACATTGACATTCACAACACAACTCTCACTACTTCCTTCCTCCCAGTTTCTCCTCCACCCTCCATCATCTTCATCCTTCTCCGGTAATCAATCTTTCTTTCTTTTCTTTATTGTTTTCCAAAATATTACGATCAATCGATCTTCTTGTTTCACTGTTTCTTGCTATTAATTTCATCTTCACCCAAAACCCTTTTAGGGTTTTCTTCAAATCTTGATCTTAACCCCTTTCAAGATTTACTTTCTGCTCATTAACACCGATCGAATCAAGATTTGGAACTATATAGTTTCTGGGTTTTGTTGCACCCATCTTCTTGATTTTTTTTTTTTTCGATTTAAAAGATTTTATATTTCATAGAAACATCCAAACGATTTACAATGAAGTGGCAGGTAAGCGGGCAACAAGCTGCGCCGCAACCCCCTTTGAGATAGCAAATCCAATCCGACTAAAAACAAAGTTTTGATTCTTATGGGCTGATACACAACTTTCTGAACCCTGTTCAAAAGGTCCACGGCATCCGGAGCTAAGAAACCAAAAGTGTCAAAGGCGAATAAACACGTGTTGATTCTCCAAACAAGCTCTATCGTGTTTAGCAACCTTGCCCGATGCTGCCTTCAATGCTGCCTGGCCTACTACAAATCCAGTGTCCCTAATCCCAACAAGAGGGGACACTCCTGTGAGGTCGACACAAGCGTGTTTTCCCCCTACCCACCCAAAAACAAGTATATCGGCCGGTCGTAATGTATTGATTACTTGTTAATTCAAGATTTCCAACAAAATAATATCAGGGTTTTGTTTTGATTGTAGTTCTTGATTTCTTTTTAATTCAAGATTTTGGAAAAAAAAACAATAATAAATTTACCCATCTTCTTGGTTGAGATCAAGAACAGTATTAAGTTTTACATTCATTCAGATTTTATTATTATGTTGTTTGAGGTGATTAATCTTTGGGAATCTACAGGGGACACAAATGTCTTTTGACACCTCCTGCGCATACATCTCGTTAATATTTCATGCGCGTTTGATGAACCGTGGGAAGTTGGGGAGCTCTGGGTGGATATTCTTTCGCCATTGGACTTGATAGATATTCATTTGCAAATTCTTTTTGTTTATTAGATAGATAGTTACATACACAAGATCATTTGTTATTGGTTATTGGTTAGAGTAAAATAATATTTGTCCGAGGTTTCATTAGTTTATGATGGCGCCACTTATGCCAGGATTTCGGTTCCATCCTACTGATGTTGAGTTGGTGATGTATTACCTCAAGAGGAAGATATTGGGGAAGAAATTTACTTTCAATGCTGTTTCGGATGTCAACATTTACGAGTTCTGCCCGTGGGATCTTCCAGGTAAATAATCTTTTCTTAAATGCATAAATTATATAAATATAAATATATTTTTATCTAACACATTAAAATAATGAAAGAAGTTTATCAAACGCTGTAGATGCCTTCTAGTGTAAATATGTTCGTTACTTTGGTCTAAATCAGTACGTATGATAGTTGATCATGAATAGTCCATATGATCCTGTTTGACACTGTAAATATTTGTTATTATATAATCTTTTTGGATGATTTGTTTTAACTTTTGATTCTGATAATATGAAACTATGGTTATAATTGCTAATTACATTAGGTTCTTTATTTATATTCCAATAATAACATTGCGCTTTATGTTGTTGACTACCTAGATCAGGGGTCGACTTATTTTCACACGCTTTCTTAATTTTAACCACTAATTAAAGAATTATTATTGTATATTTTAGGCATAGCCTGGCTGTTCTATACATGTGTAGTTAAAATAATAAAAGCTTAAATAAGAATACAGTTAAAATATGTGTCTTTGGCTATGTTTGGTAAAGTAAAAAGTAACATAAAATATCTTTCTAAACATATTATTATGTTTCATTTTCAGACAAATCGTCTATGAAAAGCGGAGACCTCGAATGGTACTTCTTCTGCGCTAAATCAAAAAAATACTCAAGTGGTGGTAGATCCAATCGTGCAACCGAATCCGGGTTCTGGAAAGCTACTGGGTTAGACAGAAAGGTCAAATATAATGAAAGAATTGTTGCAACAATAAAAACACTCATTTTTCATTTGGGGCAAGCTGGAAAAGGAAAGGGAGGGCAAAGAACAAATTGGGTAATGTATGAATACCGAATGTGCGACGAGCAGCTGGCTGCTGCAGGAATCGTTCAGGTACTATATTATATTTCTCGGTTTTTAATATCATCGTAGCCACAATAATAATATTACTGTAAAACTAATACTTTGATCTCTTGGTTTCAGGATGCATATGTGCTTTGTAAGATATTTGAGAAAGGAGGTACAGGCCCACAAAACGGTGCACAGTATGGTGCACCGTTTAATGAAGATGAATGGAATGATGATTTGGTCAGCAGCCTTGATTCTCAAGCAGTTTTTGGTTCACTCGGTGCTTCCAGCTTGATAGATCACAAACAAAAGGGTCCAGCTAAAGCAAAGCTGAGTGAACTAGGTCCGTCTGTTATCACAAACGAGCCTATAAGTTACAAAGAAAAAGGTCCAGCTACGATGAATGTGTCCGTGGCTCAAGTTCCATGTGGATTATCTGTTAATGAACCAGGTTCTTCTAGTTGCGTGCTGCCTGCCAATGAGATGCTTGCTAATGATGACTTGCTGTTTTTAGATGACTTTGATTTGTTTATGGGGGTGCCTGAGGTAAGTGCTTTTGTTTATTTCTTTTAAATAGACTGAGTTATTTGTGCGTATTTGATGTTCATGGTATTAATCTACTGTTTTTGTACAGGAGGCTGTGAATGAAGATGCTGGTATTTATGATGAATTGGCGACTATATATGATCTGAAGGATTTGGATGGAAATGATTTCAAGACTGATGATGCCGGGTACATGCTTAAGGATCTCGGGAGACCTGATGATGATCTCGGTCTAGGAGGGTTTTTTGTTGATTGATCAAACCTTCAAGTTATGAAAGTTATTGCTTTTAAGTTTTAACTTTGTTATCATTGTTATAAATCTGTTGGTCAATGTTTTGTCTTAGTGTAAGGTTAACTTTACTAGGTGTGTTTTTTGCATTTTTTTAAACCTGAAAAGACCAAAAGATTTTAGCTTTATTACATTTGTCTTTGTAATAATGGTGGATGCATTGCACTTGGGTTTTTGGTAATTGCATGTTTGCTTGTGTAACATTTTGATTTTATTAGCGTACCAATTCAGATTTCTTTAGTCTCCAAGTTCTTTAGAATGAACTAAATCAATAATCAAATTTTGTGCTTTTTTATCTTTTTAATTAAACGGGTCAGTTTGTCCTATCAACTAGAGATACATGTATGGGTTTTCAAAAACTTCGGATATTCGAACTATGGATATCTGGTCATTTTGAAGTTTGGATGTAGGCGGCCACGCGCGACAGATATTGCAGCGGTAGACGGAGGTGGTGTCGTGGTGAATCATACTGGTACCAAAAACGCCCGGTATGGTACTGGTTTAATTCAGTAAATACACCAATCCCGATTTTCTTAAAAATTTTGTACCGACACCGAAATGCTTGTTTCGATACCGTCATCCCTATTATCAACCATTTGAAATTAGAAAAAAACAATTAAAAAGGCTAAAAAGACTTAACAAGTAGTAAAACAACTATGTTAAAAGATAACAAACAAAAAACTAATCTGCATCATCATTGGCTGTTATACTTTGAAAATATCAAGGGTGTTCTGCGACTTCATTTGGTGTATTCAAAACAAAAGGGTCCTAGATACAAACAAAGTCTACAATTGTAAATTGTTGACTTCATTATGATCAATCCCATGTTGACTTTGGTCAACACCCGAAACCGACAAAGATGATGACGACATCGTCTTCCCTTTGCTATTCACTGAATTGCTATGTTCACCATTGTTAATGCCGGATCCATGTGTAGATTTGTTGGGATGAAAAGCATATCCAGATGACCTACACATAATACACGTCATGTAAATACTAATTATAATTATAATAACACGGGTACCAAACTGAGTTCAAACATGAATTCTACATAGTACATACCATGTTAAAGAACTTGGAGAAGGATAAACAAAAGATTTCTGATAAACACAAGCGGCTGCAGCAGCAGCTTGGATTCTCTTTTGATGTGGGCTAATATTCTCATTTCCTGCGCCATCACCCGTTCGATCTTGACCCGATGTATTTGCAGAGTTTGTTCCTGAAAACAATCCAAACTGTCAAACTTTGTGATATGTTTCAGAAGGATAAAAAAACGAGCATGATTTGAAAAATGTAAAAGTTTTGTTACCTTGTCGCTGAGCCCCTGATCTTGACCGTGATGAACTGGTCCCACCCTCGTTTGGTATAACGAGTGCTCTGCAAGTGGGACACGTATGTTGTCTCTCTAACCATGACCGAAGGCAGTGCACATGAAACAGATGACCGCAGACTAATTTTTTTGCTGCTGTCATTTCTTCTCTGCAGATAATGCAGGTTGCATCGCTTCTGCATATTATAATAATTATAATAATAATGCATCACTAAAAGTTAATAATAATAATAATAATAATAGCTGCTATAAAAAACTAACTCGTTCAACTCTTCTGGTGTGGCATCTGGAAACCGATCATTCATATTTGATGTGATCTTTCTATAACGGATGTAATCAGCGATTCGCAGCTTGAAGTTTCTGAATGTCTCGTACAGCTCTCGGATCAAGTGAAGAGGTACACCATAGTTACTGGATAAACCAAAGTGTAAATAAATGTTATAATTTTATGTAATAGAAGAAAAGCATGCAGAGATATATAACTGCTAGGTGTACCTACACAAATATTACTAGGAAAAAGCAGAGATACAAAGATAAGTGTAGCAAGTCGCGTATAAGCTCCAAATAGAATGTGTAGACAGCTTTTTTTTCCCATTGTCCTTCCATAAGCATGTCACTTACATAGAAAATGTATTTGACAAAAGTTGAGATTGTAGTTGTAGCTAATATCATGTACCTGAAAATCATAAATGTTTATGACTATTCAAAATCGGTGAGTGTATGAACTGGATTTTAAGGAAATCATGGTAGAATGTTAAAAACCACTTTGTTTGCAAAGAAGATAATGTGTTATGTATGATATTCTACAAAATAACAAAACAATAAAGAGTATTGACAATTTCAAATATGAAATGCAGAATTCATCCAAAATACATTATTAGCAGCAATTTAACAGATGCAATAACATCTCATGATATAAAATCTAATTATTAAGATCTCTTCAAACAAGCTAAACTGAGTAGATATGTTAGAGCATGGGTGTGCATGAAATCAAAAATAACAATTCGTAACAGAAAAACCGAACCCAAACAAAAACCCACTGGTTTGCATTTTTGTTTTCGTAAAACACAATTTTTCAGTTAGGTTTCATGTGTAATTAAAATAGAAAAGACCGAACTGTACCGAATTCACGGATTTCCATTTTTATTGTGAATGCTATGGAATTAGAATCATATAACTTAATAGAAACAGAGTAACCCAAATCTTTTACCTGAAATGTATAACAATTAACTAATCATTAATTAACAAAAAGATTTAGGCCCAAATTCATTACTTTGTGCCAATTTTATTTTCAGCCAAAAAACTTCAGGCCCAAATGGCAAAACCAAAATAACCGAAACCAAACCCAAACTAGGAGAACTGAATTTTCGGTTTTTTGTTTTGGTTTAAGCCCAAAGCCAACCCATGCACACCCCCCTAGTTAGCAGTTCGCTGTTCCTGAAAGATGTCATAGCATCCTTTCTTGATCGAAACTAATTATTAAGATCCCTTCAAAACATGCTAAATTAAGTAAATACAAAACAAGCTAAATTAAGTAAACAAAAAACAAGCTATAGAAAAGTACTAAAAGAAACAAATATTAACACTAAAAGGCGTAAGAATTAATAACTTACTCAAACGAAAAGAAAAGAGAAACCGAAGCTTGGCGCGTTTGTATCAAGTACTTCACCGAGTTATACAAAAAAAGACAGTCCACAACAAGAAGGAATCCCATGAAAGAAACAATCCGAATATGAGACAACATCGTTACAGTTGGAGTTGTTTCAATGTATTCAACTCTCTTTTGAGCCAACCAGTGCAAAGACTTGATGAACAAAAGAGCAGTAACCATTGCAAGAAACATAACCGAAAAGTCTTGACGGAATATAGTTATTGCGAAAAGAATTTCCATAACTTCTCGCCATGATTGCTCATTCAATCTCTCAACCTCGGCTTCTCTAAGTGAACCAAGAAATATCTTTTTAGTTAGTTGCCACATGATGCACATGATCACCAAACACATGTTTAACAGGATCACTAAACAGACTTTTGAAGTGGATAAATAAACTGTTTCCGGGTAAAACTGTCCTCTGCTACTAAAGGCGTGATAGATAACTGCCAGTGTGGCAAACACGCTCAGTCCCGCGTATGTCTGAAGCCTCATCATTTTGTGGCGTACACTGTTACAATAAAACATGGTGAATAAAATAAATTTCTCTTTCAAGATTTGTAGTTTTTAAATGATACTCGATAAATTAAGTTCTTGAAGACTAAAGAAACCACACCAGATAGAACAGAATTTTACAGATTCCAAATTGACATCACAATGCCACATTGATGGATGCTTACGACTCACCAAACAGTAACAAAGTGTTTTGATCCAGTAGAACAAATAATCATCATCTCATTTAAAAAAAAAACTATGAACATTTGAGTAACAGCATAACATCTGTTATAGATTCTTTAAAAAACGTATCTACATCATTAAAAAGGAATCTTTTGTAATTAATTGCTAGTCGGTAGGTTACTGATTATTTTTTCAGCTAATCGGTGCAACTAATCACTAGTCAGCCCAAATCGACCCAAATCAGACTTTTCTTTTTCTTTCAATTTCTGAAAGGCAATCGGACCGTAGTTTTAAAACGCTAATCGCAGTTATTGATCTTTCTCATTGATTTGTTAGGTTTACTATGTGAACTTTAATATGTAATTTTTCCGGATTATATATAAAAATTCCGATCCAATTAATCCCAACTAAACGGTAGTCGGTACCCCACCGCCCGACTAACGAGTTCTACAACACTGCAAAAGATACACAAAAACATTGAAAATGAAGAACAAAAGTATACTTCTGAAAACTGATAAGACTAAACCAAGCTGGAACCAAACCTAATTTATCAACGGTTCGGTTTCGATTTACGTTGATCAAAAACCGATACTATCGCTTTGGCTCACGGTTTAAACTAAAAACCGTCAAAACCAAACCCTAATACAGTCTCCAAATTCACATTGCTGGATGCTTATAACTCACCAGACAGTAACAAAGTGTTGGGTTCCAGTTTTCGAAATTGAGTAGCAGCATAAGATCCGTTACAGATTCTTCAAAAAAGCGTGCCTATCTTTTGTAATTAATCAGCAAATTGGTGCACCAAAAGATACACAAGAAACAATGAAAATGAAGAAGAAAAGTATACTTGAAAAATAGACAGGTTATATACATGAAATCAAGGCGTTAGTAAGAGTTAGTTGTTTCAGTTGAATTTCAATTATCAACTGTTGAGTTTCGGTTTCGGTTGATCAAAAACACTACTCCTAAATCCTAATATATATACATACTATGCAATCACAAGTATTCATTTCAAGATTAATTTATTTTTCTCGGTAATAATTATAAACTCACTCACGATATCTACTAGTTTCGTCACCGCTGCTGATTTCCACGGGGATTATTCCACTTGGCAGCTCTTGCTGACGTGTCAGGGGTTCATTACCAAACTATGTTTATCTTTAAACTCATTTTTCTTTTATAAAAACAAATATCTACCACATTTCATTTCACATATCCTCTTCTAGAACGTGCTAATCACTAACGAGTTAGGTCACTAATGCATCTGATTGTCTTTATTTCATATATGTGAGAATAGAGATACACAAATCATTTTGGGTTGTAACCGGTTCAGTTAGATTAACAAAACTCAAAATCAAAACTGGTTTATGATCGGTTCAGTTCGGATTTAATTGGTTTCATTTCAGGTTTTAACCGATTTCGGTTGGTTTCGGTTTGGTTAACCGGTTTCAGTGGAGAGAATTACAAACTGGTTTCGAACATACGGTTTCAATAGGTTCTAAACTGGCTTCCACGTAACTGGTTTTAAACCTGCTCGATTTTCGGGTCGGTTCAAGTAACTAATTCTTATGCCCACCTCTAGGTGAGAAAACCATATGGCATGTCTGAAACCTCCTAATATTTTGTCTCAAGTAGACCTTGAACTCAAGACCTTCCCATTATCTAATTAAAGTCTCTAGGTGTCTCATCAGAACCACTTCGACTAGAAATCATTGGCTTCATTCCACATATTTAATTCAATCTAATTAAATATTTAATTAAATAATCCTTGTTTATTATAATTTTTCCTTTCATTCACTCACAACTACTTAAATACATTGCAATCTCCAAATTTAACATTCATTCTCTCATGACTCACTTTCACTCTTTACTATTGTCCTCGTGATTATCTTATCATATAAGAAACCCCCACAGATTTTCACACCGAATGTAACATCCCTTTTGTAACATCCCAAAATTTCAAATAATAATATTTTATATATTATTTCGAATAAAAGACAAGCTTACTTAAGTTGTTAAAGAAATAATAAAATAATAAAGGTGGAAAGGTATCAGGCTAATTAGATGGAACTAATCATGGACTAAAAAGGAAAGATGGGCCTTAGGTCCATGGGCTTAAGGGAGTATAAATACCCCTTAAACCCTAAATCTTTCCATTTCCATCCATCTTATTCTCTGTATACACCTTAAAACACACACACATCATACTACATACGGCCACAAGAGAGAAAGAAGGGATCCGAGACCGAAATCAAGTCAAGCATAGATAGATCTTCATATACAAGATAGATACGAGATCATAGTTCATAAACAAGCTAACGCGAAGCTTAAATACGATTAAAGGTATGGGCTTTAACCTTAAAGTTTATGTTTTTATGAACGGTTAGCCATGAAACTAAATCCTAGAGTAGATCGAGTCTAAATGTTTCCTAAAGTAGCAAACTTGATCATTAAAGTGGACGTAATGGACTTATGGTTAGATTCTGTTCATAAAGGAAACCCTAGATCTAGTAAAGAACGTTTTATGGTTGAAGGTTCGAGCTTTATGCTAAAAACGAACTAGATTTTGATAATGGAATATTAGCAAATGTAAAACGGTTAAGGAACCTGAGAAATAGGGAGTTATTAACCATAGTATAACCTAAAATGGATTTTAAAGAATGAAAATATGGGCTATATGCATCAGACAAGGGATTCTCGGTGACCTGAACCTCAACCTTCAGTTCTCGGTCAACGCGAGAACCCGGTCGACAGGGGTTATCGGCCAGAAAAGAGTTCTCGGCTAAAAAGGGGAGATCTTGGCCAACATAAGATCTCGGTCAACCAACGTTCTCAGTCAAACCTGGGATCTCGGTCAAACAGGAGATCTCGGTCAACATAGGTCCTCTACCAAGAGTTCTCGGTTGACCCAATTCCGGTTGGGCCTGAACCCAGTTGGGCCTAGGTGCTTTAATGGAAAGTTGGGCCTGACTTAACTAGATCCACAAACCTTAAGCCCATAACCAATCTAAACAAACAAGCCCAACTTAGGAGCATGTTGGTTAACTAAAACACCAACTTAATCAAGTAAAAGGTTAATTAACAAAAAAAATATATATATTTAACAGTTAGCCGTGCTCAATTAAAGAAGGGGATAACAATTAACGGCGAACGCAGCAGGATCCAGGTGAGTTTCTAGCCCCATTTTTGTGTTATGTTTTCGGGGCTGTGTGCATACTCGATGTGTTTGTTAATACACTTATCCTAAGTGATAAGTGTATGGCTTATGTGATGATGTGAAATGTATGAATGATTGCTTGTCGGTACGTGAACGATCTTCGGATATGGCACGTATTGTCAGGTTGTAATGCTATGTATAAGGTAAGTATGATGTGTATGCTTATATGTATGAATGCTATGAAGTTAATAAAAGAAGGTTAGTGTATGGATGTATGGTAATGAAGAGGGAACCGAACCCTAATAATATTCGAGGAAAGGTATGGTTGTATGGTAACGAAGAGGGAATCGTATCCTACTAATATTCGAGAACTAGGGAACCGAACCCTACTAATATTCGAAGAAAGAGGGAACCGGGCCCTAATAATACTCGAGGAAAGAGGGAACCAGGCCCTAATAATACCCGAGGAAAGAGGGAACCGGTCCCTAATAATACCCGAGGAAAGAGGGAACCGGGCCCTAATAATACTCGAGGAAGTAGGGCGTAATGCTCTTTATAACGTAAGATATGAATGTAAGTAAGTGTGAATGAAAGTATGAAAGAATGAACGAATGTATGAAAGTATAAATGAAGTATGAAAGTATAAATGAAGTATGTAAGTATGTATGTATTGTATGATGCATGATTAACTAGAACTCACTCAGCATAGCTGACTTTTAGTATGCACGCAGGTGAGTAGGATGAGGCATCTCGCTTGAGGGGAACACGTGGCATTGAAGAAGAGGCTGGCATCGGAAGACCCAAAGACGTTTAATAGTTTATGTTTTAAAGACAATATGTTTATTAAGACAAGTTATGGATAAGTATGTATGTTTTATTGAAAGTTTCTATATTCCGCGAATGTTTTTATTAACTCTGATTATTAGAACTATGTTGATGATTAAATCCAATGCCCAGATGTGAGGCACCGGTAACGGGGTCTTACACCGTTTTCTCGTTTCGGTTAATAATAATATTAAGTAGTATGAGTTGGGCTTGTGTTGGGTTAAATAAAATGGGTAATGGACTTGGATTTCAAAGAAAGAGAGAAAAGACCATGGGCTTAAGCCCAGACCCATAATATATAAATAATAATTATGCATTAATCCATCCATTTCAATCATTCCTTACACCACCAAAACACACACTTAGCTCTCTCTCATCCTACTTCCTCTCTCTAGCCGAAATCACCAAGAAACCCGAGCATCAACCCGAGGTAATGATAGTATGATATTGTATAAATCCAAACCCGCTAGATCTAGTCGCGAAACGACGAGCTGACACCTTTAAACCGTTAAAGTCAAGGGATTCATGTGAAATCGGGTATGAACCGAGCAAAAGATGAGCCTAGGGGTCACCTTAGCTCAGATCTGGATCGAACAGGACGAAAAACGGTGGAAAACAAGCGAGATTTCGCTTTTCCAGCGAGATCCCGGTTTTCCGGGGTCGACGGCGCCGGAAAGTGGGTACGAGGTTAGGGTAATGTTAGAGAATGTCCGGACATTCTCTGACCTAAACCTAATTCGTTAACGGTTACTTAACGAACGAATCTTAATTCGTTAGCGGGAGTTTAACGAACTAGTCTTAATTCGTGAGTAATTCGTTAAAGAAAGAATGACGAACTAGCCCCATTCGTTAATGTCCAATTCGTTATGATGACCGGTTCGTTATAAGGTCCAATTCGTTATGAGGACTGGTTCGTTATAAGGTCCAATTCGTTATAATAGTGAATTCGTCATTAAGGCAGATTCGTTATGAAGTAACGAATAGGTTCATTCGTTATGAAGTAACGAATGGGTTCATTCGTTATGAACCTCATTCGTTAAGGGACTGGGACGAATTGAAAGTTTGAATGAATGACAGAAAGGTCCCTGGACTTAGAATTAAATTAAATAATTACAAAGAAGCCCTAGAACTTTTTAAGTTAGCAAATAAAATAATAATTTAGAATTCTAATGAAAAATGTGTTAAGACGGTTAATGGAAAAATGCGGCTCGACCCCAGCCAGGGGCTCTGCCCCTTGGACCCTGCTAGGGGCTGCCGCCCCTAGAACCCCGCTGCCAGGGGCGCTGCCCCCGGACCCCCGTTAGTTGAGGGTTATAATTAGACTAGAAACGCGATATGGGTAGTGATAGTTAATTGATACGTGTAATGTTATATAGTTAGTCGTGCACGTAACCGCATTCAGGTGAGTTTCTAGCCCCATTCCTTGTTATGTTTTCGGGGTTGTGTGCATACTCGATGTGATTAGTTAATACACTTACCTTAAGTAGTAAGTGTATGTCTTATATGATTTATGTATGAATGAATGCTTGACGATGCATGAACGATCTTCGGATATTGCATGTACCGTCAATGGATAGTTTAAAGATATGAATGATATATATATGATGTATAAATGATGTATGAACGAATGAAAATTATAGTTATGAATGTATAGAAAGGTGTGGAAGGTATAGCTAGAAAATGGAACTGACCCTAATAATGACGGCGAATGTAGGGAACCGACCCTAATAATGTCGGAGAATGTAGGGAACCGACCCTAATAATTTCGGCGAAGGTTATAGGGCGGAATGCTCTTTAAAAAGTATATGTATGAGTGAAAGTATGTATGTAAGTATAAAGGAAAAGAATGAAAGTACATATGTATGTAAGTATGTAAGTAAATATGAAGGTATGTACCTTCGGGTGCATATGTAAGTATGTGAATGTATTGCATGTCGTCTGATTAAATAGAACTCACTCAGCATAGCTGACTTTTAGAATGCACGCAGGTTAATCGTCTGAAACAGCTGGCTTGAGAGAGACACATGGTAGGATTGAAAGAGACTAGCATCTGAAGATCTGTTATGATATTTGATATTATATATTATGTTATATTTTTAAAAGACAAGTTATGGATGTTTGTACTGAATGGTTGACTATAATTATTATTATTTCGCGAAGGTTTTAATTAACTATGATATTTAGAACTGTGTTTATGAGTGAATCCAACATTCAAAGTGAGGCCCTCATACAGTGAGACTAACGATATTTTGTTCTTATTAGCTTGCTTGTCAAGTCCAGTTAAAGCAAAGGTCTTCCTGAATCCCATAATGGATAACCCGTCTCCCTTGTAGCAACATGGGGAGTGTATTGTGACATTTGTCAATTCTTAAACCTGAGACCCGATGTGACATTCGTCAAATTCGGGTCACTTTTGTATTTGTTTAATTATGTAAACCTGAACCGCTTGTAACCCGAGCATTTCATATATATAAAAGGATTTTATGTTACTAAAAGCTTCTCATTTGTTCAATTTGAAGAACCCCTTTTACGGATTCGAAAACGCCTTTAAAACGGTCAAATTACATCGAAAACGAACATCCGGGACACATAACGAACCACGCACGACGAGCTGGGCCAACCCACCCCACCCCAAACACGCCGCTCCGCGCGACCAGGGCAAAGGGGCTGGTCGCGCGGCGCCCAGAGACACCTGCAGATTCGTTTTTTTTGGCTTTTTATGCTTCTTGTGTTTATAACCAACCCATTTTCATGCAGCACCCTTTATGCTTGACCATTTCAACTTACCCTATATACACACACCCATTTTCTTCATTTTTACACTTGCGCATACTCCAAATTCTCTCTCAATTCAAAGATATTAAAGGTTGTTCTTCATGTTCTTGGTAGTTTGACCTTCCAAAGTCAAATTAACCATAGTCTTTCATTTTAATTAACTTACTAACTCTTATTAATACTTGAAGCTTGTTATACAACATATATATAATATACACCCCTTGTTACCTTTGGTGGTCATTTCTCCTGTGTCGGCCGGTGAAGTGTCGGGCCTCGTAAGGTAAGGCTTCATGAGGACTCACGTGGTCCTTGATATATACATAATTATCTAACTTGTTTATGCTTACTAACCATGCTTAACTTCTTTTCATTTTAGTTTGTATATCATATTTATGAAGTTCTATGGTTATGGGTTTGAAGAGACTAGCCTCTGTTTAACCGTAAATAGCTCCAAACCGTAAACCGAACTTGTTTACTTGTTTTGTCAAATAATTGTATAAACATGCTTTATCTTAGATTTAAGTTTCTAAAATCATTTATATAAGTTCTATGGTTATGGGTTTGTAGAATCTTACCTCGGTCTTAACGCGAAATAAGATCTGAACCGAAAACCGAACTTTCGTTTAAAGACTTTATTATTAACTTTTTGGTTGTAAAACTTAAGTATCTTCATTTTTAAATTATTATACAAGTTCTTTGATATATGGGCATGTGGAAACAATCTATGAACTTATTGTGAGATGGAAACAGAGCCAAACTGAACTAAACCGATTTTCACTCGCTTAAGACACACAAGTGTATTTTTAGCTATCAAGACTTGTATAAATCTTTAAAAATACTTTATAAACTGATTTTATTTATTTTCTTAAGGAACTGGAAATGTTGGATCCAACATAATCTTATAACAAAGTTTGGACCGACAAAACCGAACACTCGCTTAACGTACGTTGTTAGTTCTAAAACAATAGAACTACATACTTGGTTAAGTCTTACTTAATTTTTATGAGTTATCTCATAACATTTTTGAAAGTTGATTTTGGCTTTGACTAATTATCAAGACCCAAACCAACAACCCGAACACTCGTTAAAAAACCCGTTTTAGTATCTATATTATAAAGGGACTTGCATTCTTGCATTTTTACCCACCATATTACTTAACATAGAATGAGTAAAAATTAAGGCTACATACTTTAACGCGGTTTCGAGCAAACTTATATTTTAAAGGACTATTTCTATAAATTTCTTAATAGTTACATTTTAAACCTTAAACTTTAATTGCTTACATTTCTTATCTTGTATTTTAAAGTTTTCCTAAAACAACCTTTCTAATTCAAGGCTTTTCCTTTTATTTAGGTTTTGCTCGTTAAACTCCATCTTTCCGATTTCCTATTTTTTACCGATCAAGTTTTATACTTGAATGTGAGTACTTTCATACCTCGTTTTCCATCTTTCGTTTTGGGGTGACATTTCATACTTATTCAAATTAAATGCTTTATACTTGAGTCTAAAACCACAAAGGTTATTGTATATTTTACTTAAATAAATGCTCGATTTGGTGTTCTATGCTTACATGCTCATGTGTTTACGTGTTTACTGCTTTTGGCTGGTTGATCTATAAATCCTAGACTATTTGGCATCCCCTTATAGCAAGGTGTCGTTAATGTATTCGTAATAACGATAACTATAAATCCTAGACTATTTGGCATACCTTTATAGCAAGGTGTCACTAATGTATTCTTATTAGTGACCTCACTTTTATCCAAATTATTGCTATTATTTATTGTTTCCAATACAAGATTGTGGATTTTCTTATTATATACTTATATGCTCAAAACTATGAATTGCTCACCAACCTTTGTGTTGATAAACTGTATTTTATGAAATGTTACAGGTTTGCATATAGGTTGATTATGGAGTGTGGAGAAAACGTCATCAAGACCTTTAGGATATTAGTAAAATGATCAATATATGATTTGCTATATTCTGTTATATTTGTCTTATGAATATTGTTATGTGGCATTTCGATGTTGTGAAATTAAATGGGTTTGTTAAATATTGTTGCTTTAAATAATGCCATGCGCTTATGGGCAATCGTTACATCCCAGCATGTTCCGCCGCCTTTGGTCGGGGTGTGACACCCGACCCATATTAAAATTTTGATTTAATTTGGATCCACATTTATTAAGAAAAATATGACTTTTATTAAATTTATGATTCGTGTTTATAATTTATCTGTTACGCTTTAGATTTACGATGTCATGAACTCTTTTGCAAACTCTATTTCATGTATTTTTGTGCCTTTATTGTATTTAATCAATGTTCAAGAACCCTCAACGTACATAGACCCTGTCCTATTATTATATTATCTTTATCGTTCATCAATCGGGTCAAAGATCATTCAATTGCATATAATTTTGCTAGTCTTATGCCTTTTGACTAGCCTTGACTAATAGATCCGGTCAAGCCTTGTAATAAACAAATTCAATCCTATAAAATGACTACTTCCTTGTTGTAAATTCTTAGCCACAACTTAATTTCTCACTCAAAATCATCCTAGCTATCATTTGGGATATTCTTGCACAGTTTGACTTTCAAAAGTCAAATCAAATCAAGTTTCAAGTTTTTTCTTCCAATCTTAGTTTCGTACTTGTGGTACATTGTATTATATTTTGCATGCTTCATTTGTTTAGAACTTAATGTCTGGTTGAAAATAATATGACAATAATGTTAGTTCATAAAAAACAAACTCGGCTCACTTATGTTTCATTCTGGTCAAAGTTTTGGATATTTCGTGCAGATAACATCTTAAAACATATCTCTCCAAGTCTTAATAAAAATATAACATTTTTTCCATGTCATAAACAAACCTAACATAAAGTTTTTTTGGGTTCGGGTCTAACCAAAAACGAACCACTCGCTTAAACTCGTTTTCTTACTTTTTAGGCTCGTTTTGGTTTTTTTTTTTAAACAAGTCGAACTTATAAACATGACTAATTATTATTGAAACCCAATTCTTAGATCAAAACTAAAATTTACCAACTTAAAAGTTATACGACAAAAATATAATAACTATTTATAATAAAATATATATCTTTCTTTCAAGTCTTCAAAACTTCAAACTTTGAACCTAACTCATTTCTTTTACTCATTTTTCCCCTTCTCCATGAGCATTGTATCGAACCTATAATTATTTACTAGGATTAGCCTCAAACCGAACTCATTCTATTCAGCTCACTTAAGTGCTTAATCCATCTTTCACTCGCTTTATCTTATCATATGAGTTTTCATGACCCCTATTATATACTTTAAATATTTTAGGGTGTAGCACGTTACAAATTTTCATTTTTATTTCATGTTTCATGATTGTAAAATAAATTCAAATATGTGTCTAGTATGTACTTGTTTTATATCATATGTCTTGTGAATTATGTGATATACGTGCAAGGCGATTATTGTTTTATGGTGATTGGTACACAAAATCAAACACAAACTCAAAGTGGGAGGGTCGGACAGGTCGTACCTTCGCCGCCTAATTCCTCAACTTGTGTTGGAACGCACGGTAGTTCACATCTTTACCCCTAGTAGTTTAGAAACAGGAGTTTTAGTAGATTTAGCTAATGTCAAGCGAACAGTAAAATCATGTTTTTATTTTCTTTTATACTTTGTGATTGAGATGTCACATCTTGACACATTAATTTTGATTTTTATAATATATACATATATAAACATTATGAACTATCACCAACATTATTTTTTACATTAATATATTATTTTAAACGTCTTGAAGGTTAAGGATCATTGAAGATTAGAAGAAAACTTAGTGAAATCTTTAGGATATTATTTAAATATATATGTTAGTTTATTCGATGTATTATTGAATTTCAGACAAAATGCGAACTTGTAATTTGATGAAATAGATTAAATATTATGTCACTTCAATAGTGTCTTTGCCTAATCTCAGGGTGTTACATGTAGGTTATTGTAACACCCCGTAACCGCAGCGAAAACGTAAACGGGGTGCGACAGACACCTCTGATATCAACCACATTGTTTATAAAGAAAACTGAATACATTAATATACTTCAAATTACATTATCTCGTATTTCATTACCGTCTAGGTGATACACACAACATACAATACGATACATAATTCTATTTATTATAATGTATCCTAACATCCCGCACGCAAATCTTACACACATCAAGCACTTAGCACGTAAGCAATCACTTCATCTTAGTTGTACCTGAAAAGCATGTGAGAAAACGGGTCAACTACGAATAGTTGGTGAGTTTCACAATTTGAGTAAACCATGATAAATCCATATCAAAATATAATATTATCTGGGGACACTGTTAACCCAGTACCGTACTCATTCCGGGGGCAATGTTAACCCAGAATTACGATGTAATTATGCTGAGCCCACAAGCGAAACCTCTGTCTGGGGACACTGTTAACCCAGTACAGTACTCATTCCGGGGACAATGTTAACCCAGAAACACTTCTAGGGACATCTGGGGACACTGTTAACCCAGTACTGTACCCATTCCGTACGATTCCCGTATAATCAAATATTTATAAATACACGCAAATCCATGCGTTCAGTATGTACTTAAACATTTTATTAGTAACATGCTTTCCGCCCCGGGAAAATATTTGAAAACTATTCAGAAAAAGGGGCTCGTGAAACTCACCTTAGCACATGCAAGCAGGTAACAACAATCATTATCAGTTAACACGTCCAATCTGTAATATGATCCCTACGATCGTTACTATACACTCATATTAATATAACTTTAACCAAGTTAACCGGTACATCTGGGGACACTGTTAACCCAGCACTGTACCCGTTCTGGGGGCAAGGTTAACCCAGAAACACTTCTCCGGACTCAGATTGTGATATCGTTTAGAGTTCCATGGTCACAACTACTATTAGTCGTTTTTCTCGTTTTGCGTGCCTAGCACGGTTATCCGTTTTTACGTTTCAAAAATGAGTTTGGTCACACACGACCCGAAAGTAGTGGTTGACTGATAATTTAATTAAAGATGTGAAATTAGAGCTCGGTTTAGACGCCCCGATTGGCCGCGGGACCCGTTTCCGTCTTTGGCGTACCGGAAACTGTTAAATCGGTTAAAAATACCCAAATCATCCGAATTATTTTCGGATGATTCATTTTTACTTGTTTAACTCAATTATATGAAAATAGTTCATTTTTAGGGTTTTTATACACCAGTCAGTTCGTTTAGACGAACTTTGCCGGTTTACGCGTTTTAAAACTTTAAAAGTTTGTTTTTGCACAAATAATTATCCGTTTTGTCTCGGATCTTGAAATTTTGCACAAGTCACTTTTTGACAGTGGGGAATTTTATAAAAATATTTCCAGAATTAATTTTTATATTTAAAATTTATTTATCTATTTTTAAACACCATTTAAACACTAAATATGTCGTAAATACCAAACGATCTTAGAAAAATCCCAAATTTTTCCTGGATGTCCCCTGCCATCCACATAGTCCCCTGTAATTTCTCCAGAACCAAAATCTTCCTTTACATGCCATTTTCACTAAAACCGAGCTAGAAAACCCTAGAACTCGTTTAACCGAAAAGCCTACTTAGACTTCTCCAACGGACCTCAAATTTTGTGTGTGACTTATACATGATATAAAAAGCTTATCTGCAATTTTACAGAATTTTTCATGATATTTAACTATTTTTCACCATTTTTGGCCAAAACCGAGCATTAAATTCACCAAATATTCATCCTTTATCCAAAAATTACCAAAAATTCACAGAACTCATATTTTCATGTGTTTAACACCTCTGTAAAATTTCATGACCTAACTCTAAAGCATCAACAATCTGTCCAAATCTCCAAAACCGAACATAAACCGAATATACATTTCATTTTCCGCCACTACAAGCTACAAACTCGTCTTTTACGCCTTATCTACCACTAAACACAGAACCTACAACCAACATACCACAATACCAAGCAAGTTACACTCACGATCAAGCCATTTCTTTCATGGTTTCAGTTATGATTCAAAAACAAAGATTTAACCGTAAAAATTCGTTTTTGATTCGTTTAACTCCTTTCTTGGACCAAGATCCCTTGTATAACCCGTATACATCACTTGATCATGCAAGAATCGGTTTTCATCTTTGAAACCTCATTTTCTTGCAAACAAACTCAAGAAACAAAGATGTAAACGTGATTAACTCGATTATTTACCTTGTTTTCTTGCTAAAAACTCTCGGTTTTGGATCATGATCTTGAGAGGATTGAAGATTGTTGGAGTAGTTTGATGAAAAAAAGAAAATGAAGGGCTAAGGGAACACCCTTGTCCGATCGGGATTTTGAGAGGGTGGGGTGGGACCCACCTTTTCATCCTAGGCCACATGTTTGGATTCTCGTAATCCGGATAATGTTTTGGATAATCTGGTTCAGTTCGTTTTTCAGTTAAATGTCTAATTCGGCTTAAAACGAGGCTAAAACGGTCGTTTTTCGGCTAAAAAATGAAATTTATATAAAACCGATTTAAAAACTTTAAAAACTTAAACCATGACATTTATTGACTTAAAACATCATATCATTAATTATCGCGCATCTTTTTCGGCTTGATCGATCGTCTCTTGCTCGGTTTGGTATTAAAGGTTTCGTTTAACGTATCGTCGTACCATTAAATCGAAATTCTTTTCCTGTGCCGTACTTTACTTATCCCGAAGCATTAATGCTTCGTAACATCACTAAATATTATATATCTCGTCTATAATTGAACCCTAGATTCGTTCGGGTTTCAATAACTATCGATCGATTGATCGCATATTCAATACGATGAATTATATATTCACGTACAATCCATACAGTGAACCCTGTATTCTCGTATAATTACTATGGTAATTCATGTATCCGACATTAAATATGACGTAACTATTGTCTACCGGTTAGGGTATACCGGGTATCGTCGGAATCGTTACATTCTCCCCCCGTTAAGAAATTTCGTCCTCGAAATTTTACACGCTCACTATCCCTTTCCGAGGGAAAGGTGGGGGTTTTTCCTTCAGATACACCCTCGCGTTACCAGGTATAATCTGGTCCTCGCTGTAAATTCCACTTAATCTTAATCAATAAAGCTTGGTGTGTCCAAACTGTTTAGTTTTCCCGTCTACTATCTCTACGGAATTATTTATGATATCAAGTATGACTTCTATGAGTACCTCCATTACTAGTACTTTCGTTGCCTCATCGCTTAGGCACTTTTCAATCCATATACATGGCAAAACATCATGTATAGTACTTAGCCCCTGGAGTACTTTAATCGATAAACTAAATGACCAATCATGGAGATAGTCTCATGAGGTCCAATATATTAAGGAGCTATTTTCGGTTTTGCCAAACCTCATATCACCTCTCTCTAAGGTGATGCCTTAAAATGCCTTGTCACCTCTTTCCAGTGACAATGGTTTCCTTTGAACGTTGGCATAAATCCTTTGCCAATCTCGCGCTGCTTTCAACTTATCCTAAATATTATAAATCCGATTGGTTGTTTCTCGAATCAATTCAAATCTTATGGCTTGAGTGACGCCCAATTTCAATTTAACAAATTGGTGATAATTACTTCACCCATAGAAAGCTTCAAGCTCTCGATGCTTCCTTCCCCGCCTTCCAATAATGGAAGTAGGATGCCCATTTCGATCTGAGATAATTGAAAATGGTATTCCACGATGAGATACCATTTCACCATCATGAATTTGGGCGAGAATTCATTGTGGTAATCATCATAGATTGGGATGAAATGCGAGGATTGGTTAATCGATCTGCGATTACCCAATTTACATCATGCCTTTGATATATATTGGGAATTTGCGTCCCGAAATCCTTTGTAATTTATTCCCACTATCATTGGCGAATTTTTCTGTCGTTGTAGCGTTCCCTAGGGTTTTCGGCGTGCAGCCTTATCTCTTGCATAACTTAAATATTCACCAACATACATAACCATATCTTTCTCCAAACTCGGCCATTAATACAATCCTTTCAGATATTCGTATAATCAATAGTCTATTCCGATCCCGGATGTATGGATTATTTCGATCTATGCGCTTTGTCCATGATTAATTCACGAAGGTCATGGAGGGTCGGGATCCAAACCCGATTTTTTGAAGTAGAGAATTTCGTCCACGCGCTGTTCAAAATTCTTCTCATTGCCGTAAAGTTCCTCCTTTTCGCTGTTCCTCTTTCAACGCCTCACGTTGAGCGACTCGAATCAGGTCCGAAAAGTTCGACTGGACTATCATCCCTAGCGCTCGCACTCGCAATGGCTTAACCCGATCTTTCCTACTCAAAGCATCGGCTACGACGTTAGCTTTGCCGGGGTGATAACGGATGTCACAGTCATAATCGCTTAACAACTCGACCCATCTTCGTTGCCTCATATTCAGTTCTTTCTGATCGAATATGTGCTGCAAACTTTTATGATCGGTGAAGATGGTGCACTTCGTATCGTAGAGATAATGTCTCCACATTTTAAGTGCGAAGATAACCGCTCCCAGTTCTAAGTCGTGAGTAGTGTAATTTTTCTCGTGTACTTTTAACTGTCGGGAAGCATAGGCTATAACCTTATTATACTGCGTCAACACGCATCCTAACCCTATACGCGATGCGTCACAATACGCGACAAAACCATCGTCTCCATTGGGGAGACTTAAAATCGGCGCTTGGCACAATTTTAATGGTTTCTATCTTATTTGGGTCTATGTGAAATCCTTGTTGCTTTACAACATGACCAAGGGATTATGCCTACTTTATTCAAAATCACATTTCGAAAACTTCGCGTACAACTCCTCTTGCTTTAACACTTCTACAATTTTCTTTAACCGTCGTTCGTGCTCTTCTTTACGTTGCAAATATATCAAAATATTATCAATGAATGCTATGACAATTTTGTCAAAGTAAGGTTTACAGACTCGGTTCATGAGTTCCATGAATACTGCCTGCGCATTTGTTAACCCGAACGGCATGAATAAGAATTCATAATGGCCGTAACGAGTCTGAAACGCTGTTGTTGCAACGTCCTCCTCTTGGATTTTTCATTTGGTGATAACTATATCTAAGATCAATTTTCTAAAAATAAATTGCCTCTTGCAGTTGGTTAAACAGATCATTTACTTCGAAGAAGTGAATACCTATTCTTGATCGTCACTTTATTCAATTCTCCCTAATCAATACATATCCTAACACTTCCGTCCTTCCTTTCCCAAATAACACTGGTGCACCCCATGGTGACTAACTAGGTCGTATAAAACCTTCATCCAATAATTCTTGCATTTCAGTTGGTGCAAGTCGGTAAGATACTTTAGCAACAGGGCCAGCTTGAGGTATTAAATCGATTCTGAATTCGACCTGTCGGGTTGGCGGTAATCCAGGAAGTTCTTCTGGGAAAACTTCTGGATATTTGCGTACCACCGGGATATATTCTATATGTTTTCTTTTAAATACTTTGGCAATCGCGTTTGTTAAATACACCATGTTTTCTTGTCGTAAATATTATAGCATCTCAAGATGAGATTAGAGTGGTAATATAATACCGTACACTTTTCTCTGTATCTAATCGCTTCATCGTCCGAAAGAGAGCTTCTAGTCATCTTCTTTTCATATTTGATTTCAGCTTCATGTTGAGTTAGCCAATCCATGTTAACTATTACGTCAAAATTTCTTAACTTTACTGGTCGTAGGTCAACAAGGAAAGGTTAATCGTTCAGAATAATAGGACAATTCCGAAAAATTTAGTTAACTATTAGGGGTTTACCGTTAGCGATTCTAGAGTATAGGGTTCTATAGTTTCACTAATCGGTATCTTTCCAAATGATAGGAGGTTAACAGGAACTAACTTCTATCGACGACCGTAAAAATATCACTGAAGCCTATTGATTTAAAACTACAACATACTTAATACCACCTTTGGATCATGACGTGCTTCATTCGAATTACTCACATAAGTACGGCTCCTTGCTTAACCAGAGGTTGATGCTCGTCATGAGGTTCGTCTTCCAACGACACCTTGGTTCAACTTGGGCAATTTCTCTTGAAACGTTCTGTACTGCCGCATTCATATCAAGTACAACTGTTTGGCATAATTTGATTTCTTTGGATGGATTGTTATTGAAGTTGTTGGGTTCGGAGTGGTTGTACACGAATGGGTTGGGGTTGCCGGTTCACGTGGCTTCAATTGGTTCTACAATTAGGGCATTACGTCCATCTTTACCACACCCGTGGCCTACTATCACTCGACATTCTTCTTCCTGCCGATGACCATATTTTCCACATTTAGGGAAGGACCCTTCATGCGGTTCATGTTTTCACACCAGAACTAGTCTTGGTATAATTCTGGGTTGTAGGACATACCTACTTATTCAAAAGTCTATCTTGCACTATACCTTTATCATTTCTCTTCTTTAATACTCGACGTCTCACCTAACGTTCTTCCAGTCCGCTTCCCATAGAGTCAAATATATCAATGCTGGCTTGTGACACAACCCTTCCAAAGGTTGTATATTTTACAGGATTGACTATACTCCTTATCGATGGAGTTAGTCCCCAATATTGCGCTCACTTCGCTTAGTTTCAGGAGTAATTAGCCATGTTACCAGACATGACAATTCCTTCAAACGATTAGCGTTTTCTAAGTGATCAGCATACAACATTTCTATCTTCCATCGCTCAGTTTCCAATCTCTGAACTTAATTACTCGAATAAAAGTGCTCTAGCACAAGAATTTTAAATCCTGACCATATCATCTGAGCAAAAATTTTCTAACTATAATTTTGTACCATCGTGTTCCATCACGATACAACATAATCTACCAACATATCTGTAGCATATTTCACTACACAATGTTCTAGACTCTTACCAATATCCTTAACCATTTCGATCTTTTCTATCCACTCGCTAATCTATTCCTCCCTTTACCATCAGTAACTATTAATAATTTCCTTAACACAACCAACAAATATATCTTTCATACCGGATCTAATTCATTACGACTACTATTCATGTTTAGTTTATAACTAATACTTGTAGTCGTAATTGTATTCGGTGGGACATTATCACTCTTAGTAATAACACTAAGAATTAAAATATTCATAATCATGTGATTGCTCGATCTATAATTCTGTGATCACATTTGCATCAACACTAGCAGTGATCTGTGATACGACACTCGGTATCATCATCTGCTATCTTTGAGCAATCAACTGAAGCATAACAATCTCCATCATTGGAGTTACCCTTTTTATGTCATTCTGCCGTACTCATCCCGTACGCAGTAATCAATACTAATCTCACCGTATAGCTCGTCACCAGCTCAATCATAACAGCATGTACACATACACACCAAATATTATCATACATATTACACATACCAGTATCTAGTATATATGTCCCATAAATATAATAACATATGGACTTAACCTGACGTCGGTTAACGTTTAAATATGTTTTATAACCCTTGTCACCAACTGACATATAGATCTTTCTCAACAAAGATTAATGTTTAATATACTTGATTTCAATATCCTTCTGCATGTCAGCATAACCGATACATGCTCACCGTGAGCACCAAACGATTACGTACCACGGAGTTATAATATCCGTGTCTATTCGTATATCCGGCATACACGGTATACCACCTACGAATGAATAACCAACTATGCTATAATGATTCCAACACCTCTTTGTGTATGGGTAATCATTCTATTCGAGTATACATGGGTATAGGCATTTAACGGATGTAAGGATAGCATAGGGAGTTGCAAGGTTCAAGGTAATCGTGCAACATGGGTTGCCTTCAAATATATCAATTACTATTATGGGAAACTATATTGTTTGCTCAGTCAATGTCCTCCGGCGTTCTAGGTTTGCTAAAATCGGTAATTCTCGATCTGGAAGTGGTATGACTCGTATGTTTGAGAGTGAGAAATACATATATATATTTTATATATTATTTTTATCTGCTCAATTATTATCAAATTTATTATTATTATTATTATTATTATTATTATTATTTATTTTATTTATTTATTTATTTTCCTTAATGGAATAAAAATGGGTTCAGGTACCGGTCCGTTCGTACGTGCGGGTCGGCGATTCGGGTGAACATATGGGGTTATTAGGATATACGGTACCGGTGTTGGTAGGGTAAGGGATTTATCAATTTTGGTTGGGAGTGACGATTACTAGATATTTCTGGTTAATGTCAAACGGGAGATCGAACTTGGTATTATCATAACTATGGCCCGATAAGTCAGACTTATCATCAACCGATGCTCTAGAAATCTCAGCATCCTCGGTACTTTTATTATTTCATCCCCCGGTTCTTTATCCGGGTCCTATTTCTCAATACATGAAACCACAAGATATATATACATATATATATACACACATTAGCACGCATAAATAATATTATATACTTTACACATATGTTGCCATTTTTACCTATTAATGTTCCCCGTGACTTCCCCTGAGTTCCCTCGTGCGGACAAGTCTGTTATTATGTTCCGGACCATAATTACTCACTTGTCCGTCCAAGTTCATCCAGCTCTCGTCACTATAAATTATTAGTTGATATTCAGATCCTATAATACTTGAGCTACTGGTTATATTTTAGGTATCTTTTAAAGACATCCTAATTCTTTTATAACCAATGGCTCTGATACCAAGTTCTGTAACACCCCGTAACCGCAGCGGAAACGTAAACGGGGTGCGACAGACACCTCTGATATCAACCACATTGTTTATAAAGAAAACTGAATACATTAATATACTTCAAATTACATTATCTCGTATTTCATTACCGTCTAGGTGATACACACAACATACAATACGATACATAATTCTATTTATTATAATGTATCCTAACATCCCGCACGCAAATCTTACACCATCAAGCACTTAGCACGTAAGCAATCACTTCATCTTAGTTGTACCTAAAAAGCATGTGAGAAAACGGGTCAACTACGAATAGTTGGTGAGTTTCACAATTTGAGTAAACCATGATAAATCCATATCAAAATATAATATTATCTGGGGACACTGTTAACCCAGTACCGTACTCATTCCGGGGGCAATGTTAACCCAGAATTACGATGTAATTATGCTGAGCCCACAAGCGAAACCTCTGTCTGGGGACACTGTTAACCCAGTACAGTACTCATTCCGGGGACAATGTTAACCCAGAAACACTTCTAGGGACATCTGGGGACACTGTTAACCCAGTACTGTACCCATTCCGTACGATTCCCGTATAATCAAATATTTATAAATACACGCAAATCCATGCGTTCAGTATGTACTTAAACATTTTATTAGTAACATGCTTTCCGCCCCGGGAAAATATTTGAAAACTATTCAGAAAAAGGGGCTCGTGAAACTCACCTTAGCACATGCAAGCAGGTAACAACAATCATTATCAGTTAACACGTCCAATCTGTAATATGATCCCTACGATCGTTACTATACACTCATATTAATATAACTTTAACCAAGTTAACCGGTACATCTGGGGACACTGTTAACCCAGCACTGTACCCGTTCTGGGGGCAAGGTTAACCCAGAAACACTTCTCCGGACTCAGATTGTGATATCGTTTAGAGTTCCATGGTCACAACTACTATTAGTCGTTTTTCTCGTTTTGCGTGCCTAGCACGGTTATCCGTTTTTACGTTTCAAAAATGAGTTTGGTCACACACGACCCGAAAGTAGTGGTTGACTGATAATTTAATTAAAGATGTGAAATTAGAGCTCGGTTTAGACGCCCCGATTGGCCGCGGGACCCGTTTCCGTCTTTGGCGTACCGGAAACTGTTAAATCGGTTAAAAATACCCAAATCATCCGAATTATTTTCGGATGATTCATTTTTACTTGTTTAACTCAATTATATGAAAATAGTTCATTTTTAGGGTTTTTATACACCAGTCAGTTCGTTTAGACGAACTTTGCCGGTTTACGCGTTTTAAACTTTAAAAGTTTGTTTTTGCACAAATAATTATCCGTTTTGTCTCGGATCTTGAAATTTTGCACAAGTCACTTTTTGACAGTGGGGAATTTTATAAAAATATTTCCAGAATTAATTTTTATATTTAAAATTTATTTATCTATTTTTAAACACCATTTAAACACTAAATATGTCGTAAATACCAAACGATCTTAGAAAAATCCCAAATTTTTCCTGGATGTCCCCTGCCATCCACATAGTCCCCTGTAATTTCTCCAGAACCAAAATCTTCCTTTACATGCCATTTTCACTAAAACCGAGCTAGAAAACCCTAGAACTCGTTTAACCGAAAAGCCTACTTAGACTTCTCCAACGGACCTCAAATTTTGTGTGTGACTTATACATGATATAAAAAGCTTATCTGCAATTTTACAGAATTTTTCATGATATTTAACTATTTTTCACCATTTTTGGCCAAAACCGAGCATTAAATTCACCAAATATTCATCCTTTATCCAAAAATTACCAAAAATTCACAGAACTCATATTTTCATGTGTTTAACACCTCTGTAAAATTTCATGACCTAACTCTAAAGCATCAACAATCTGTCCAAATCTCCAAAACCGAACATAAACCGAATATACATTTCATTTTCCGCCACTACAAGCTACAAACTCGTCTTTTACGCCTTATCTACCACTAAACACAGAACCTACAACCAACATACCACAATACCAAGCAAGTTACACTCACGATCAAGCCATTTCTTTCATGGTTTCAGTTATGATTCAAAAACAAAGATTTAACCGTAAAAATTCGTTTTTGATTCGTTTAACTCCTTTCTTGGACCAAGATCCCTTGTATAACCCGTATACATCACTTGATCATGCAAGAATCGGTTTTCATCTTTGAAACCTCATTTTCTTGCAAACAAACTCAAGAAACAAAGATGTAAACGTGATTAACTCGATTATTTACCTTGTTTTCTTGCTAAAAACTCTCGGTTTTGGATCATGATCTTGAGAGGATTGAAGATTGTTGGAGTAGTTTGATGAAAAAAAGAAAATGAAGGGCTAAGGGAACACCCTTGTCCGATCGGGATTTTGAGAGGGTGGGGTGGGACCCACCTTTTCATCCTAGGCCACATGTTTGGATTCTCGTAATCCGGATAATGTTTTGGATAATCTGGTTCAGTTCGTTTTTCGGTTAAATGTCTAATTCGGCTTAAAACGAGGCTAAAACGGTCGTTTTTCGGCTAAAAAATGAAATTTATATAAAACCGATTTAAAAACTTTAAAAACTTAAACCATGACATTTATTGACTTAAAACATCATATCATTAATTATCGCGCATCTTTTTCGGCTTGATCGATCGTCTCTTGCTCGGTTTGGTATTAAAGGTTTCGTTTAACGTATCGTCGTACCATTAAATCGAAATTCTTTTCCTGTGCCGTACTTTACTTATCCCGAAGCATTAATGCTTCGTAACATCACTAAATATTATATATCTCGTCTATAATTGAACCCTAGATTCGTTCGGGTTTCAATAACTATCGATCGATTGATCGCATATTCAATACGATGAATTATATATTCACGTACAATCCATACAGTGAACCCTGTATTCTCGTATAATTACTATGGTAATTCATGTATCCGACATTAAATATGACGTAACTATTGTCTACCGGTTAGGGTATACCGGGTATCGTCGGAATCGTTACATTCTCCCCCGTTAAGAAATTTCGTCCTCGAAATTTTACACGCTCACTATCCCTTTCCGAGGGAAAGGTGGGGGTTTTTCCTTCAGATACACCCTCGCGTTACCAGGTATAATCTGGTCCTCGCTGTAAATTCCACTTAATCTTAATCAATAAAGCTTGGTGTGTCCAAACTGTTTAGTTTTCCCGTCTACTATCTCTACGGAATTATTTATGATATCAAGTATGACTTCTATGAGTACCTCCATTACTAGTACTTTCGTTGCCTCATCGCTTAGGCACTTTTCAATCCATATACATGGCAAAACATCATGTATAGTACTTAGCCCCTGGAGTACTTTAATCGATAAACTAAATGACCAATCATGGAGATAGTCTCATGAGGTCCAATATATTAAGGAGCTATTTTCGGTTTTGCCAAACCTCATATCACCTCTCTCTAAGGTGATGCCTTAAAATGCCTTGTCACCTCTTTCCAGTGACAATGGTTTCCTTTGAACGTTGGCATAAATCCTTTGCCAATCTCGCGCTGCTTTCAACTTATCCTAAATATTATAAATCCGATTGGTTGTTTCTCGAATCAATTCAAATCTTATGGCTTGAGTGACGCCCAATTTCAATTTAACAAATTGGTGATAATTACTTCACCCATAGAAAGCTTCAAGCTCTCGATGCTTCCTTCCCCGCCTTCCAATAATGGAAGTAGGATGCCCATTTCGATCTGAGATAATTGAAAATGGTATTCCACGATGAGATACCATTTCACCATCATGAATTTGGGCGAGAATTCATTGTGGTAATCATCATAGATTGGGATGAAATGCGAGGATTGGTTAATCGATCTGCGATTACCCAATTTACATCATGCCTTTGATATATATTGGGAATTTGCGTCCCGAAATCCTTTGTAATTTATTCCCACTATCATTGGCGAATTTTTCTGTCGTTGTAGCGTTCCCTAGGGTTTTCGGCGTGCAGCCTTATCTCTTGCATAACTTAAATATTCACCAACATACGTAACCATATCTTTCTCCAAACTCGGCCATTAATACAATCCTTTCAGATATTCGTATAATCAATAGTCTATTCCGATCCCGGATGTATGGATTATTTCGATCTATGCGCTTTGTCCATGATTAATTCACGAAGGTCATGGAGGGTCGGGATCCAAACCCGATTTTTTGAAGTAGAGAATTTCGTCCACGCGCTGTTCAAAATTCTTCTCATTGCCGTAAAGTTCCTCCTTTTCGCTGTTCCTCTTTCAACGCCTCACGTTGAGCGACTCGAATCAGGTCCGAAAAGTTCGACTGGACTATCATCCCTAGCGCTCGCACTCGCAATGGCTTAACCCGATCTTTCCTACTCAAAGCATCGGCTACGACGTTAGCTTTGCCGGGGTGATAACGGATGTCACAGTCATAATCGCTTAACAACTCGACCCATCTTCGTTGCCTCATATTCAGTTCTTTCTGATCGAATATGTGCTGCAAACTTTTATGATCGGTGAAGATGGTGCACTTCGTATCGTAGAGATAATGTCTCCACATTTTAAGTGCGAAGATAACCGCTCCCAGTTCTAAGTCTTGAGTAGTGTAATTTTTCTCGTGTACTTTTAACTGTCGGGAAGCATAGGCTATAACCTTATTATACTGCGTCAACACGCATCCTAACCCTATACGCGATGCGTCACAATACGCGACAAAACCATCGTCTCCATTGGGGAGACTTAAAATCGGCGCTTGGCACAATTTTAATGGTTTCTATCTTATTTGGGTCTATGTGAAATCCTTGTTGCTTTACAACATGACCAAGGGATTATGCCTTCTTTATTCAAAATCACATTTCGAAAACTTCGCGTACAACTCCTCTTGCTTTAACACTTCTACAATTTTCTTTAACCGTCGTTCGTGCTCTTCTTTACGTTGCAAATATATCAAAATATTATCAATGAATGCTATGACAATTTTGTCAAAGTAAGGTTTACAGACTCGGTTCATGAGTTCCATGAATACTGCCTGCGCATTTGTTAACCCGAACGGCATGAATAAGAATTCATAATGGCCGTAACGAGTCTGAAACGCTGTTGTTGCAACGTCCTCCTCTTGGATTTTTCATTTGGTGATAACTATATCTAAGATCAATTTTCTAAAAATAAATTGCCTCTTGCAGTTGGTTAAACAGATCATTTACTTCGAAGAAGTGAATACCTATTCTTGATCGTCACTTTATTCAATTCTCCCTAATCAATACATATCCTAACACTTCCGTCCTTCCTTTCCCAAATAACACTGGTGCACCCCATGGTGACTAACTAGGTCGTATAAAACCTTCATCCAATAATTCTTGCATTTCAGTTGGTGCAAGTCGGTAAGATACTTTAGCAACAGGGCCAGCTTGAGGTATTAAATCGATTCTGAATTCGACCTGTCGGGTTGGCGGTAATCCAGGAAGTTCTTCTGGGAAAACTTCTGGATATTTGCGTACCACCGGGATATATTCTATATGTTTTCTTTTAAATACTTTGGCAATCGCGTTTGTTAAATACACCATGTTTTCTTGTCGTAAATATTATAGCATCTCAAGATGAGATTAGAGTGGTAATATAATACCGTACACTTTTCTCTGTATCTAATCGCTTCATCGTCCGAAAGAGAGCTTCTAGTCATCTTCTTTTCATATTTGATTTCAGCTTCATGTTGAGTTAGCCAATCCATGTTAACTATTACGTCAAAATTTCTTAACTTTACTGGTCGTAGGTCAACAAGGAAAGGTTAATCGTTCAGAATAATAGGACAATTCCGAAAAATTTAGTTAACTATTAGGGGTTTACCGTTAGCGATTCTAGAGTATAGGGTTCTATAGTTTCACTAATCGGTATCTTTCCAAATGATAGGAGGTTAACAGGAACTAACTTCTATCGACGACCGTAAAAATATCACTGAAGCCTATTGATTTAAAACTACAACATACTTAATACCACCTTTGGATCATGACGTGCTTCATTCGAATTACTCACATAAGTACGGCTCCTTGCTTAACCAGAGGTTGATGCTCGTCATGAGGTTCGTCTTCCAACGACACCTTGGTTCAACTTGGGCAATTTCTCTTGAAACGTTCTGTACTGCCGCATTCATATCAAGTACAACTGTTTGGCATAATTTGATTTCTTTGGATGGATTGTTATTGAAGTTGTTGGGTTCGGAGTGGTTGTACACGAATGGGTTGGGGTTGCCGGTTCACGTGGCTTCAATTGGTTCTACAATTAGGGCATTACGTCCATCTTTACCACACCCGTGGCCTACTATCACTCGACATTCTTCTTCCTGCCGATGACCATATTTTCCACATTTAGGGAAGGACCCTTCATGCGGTTCATGTTTTCACACCAGAACTAGTCTTGGTATAATTCTGGGTTGTAGGACATACCTACTTATTCAAAAGTCTATCTTGCACTATACCTTTATCATTTCTCTTCTTTAATACTCGACGTCTCACCTAACGTTCTTCCAGTCCGCTTCCCATAGAGTCAAATATATCAATGCTGGCTTGTGACACAACCCTTCCAAAGGTTGTATATTTTACAGGATTGACTATACTCCTTATCGATGGAGTTAGTCCCCAATATTGCGCTCACTTCGCTTAGTTTCAGGAGTAATTAGCCATGTTACCAGACATGACAATTCCTTCAAACGATTAGCGTTTTCTAAGTGATCAGCATACAACATTTCTATCTTCCATCGCTCAGTTTCCAATCTCTGAACTTAATTACTCGAATAAAAGTGCTCTAGCACAAGAATTTTAAATCCTGACCATATCATCTGAGCAAAAATTTTCTAACTATAATTTTGTACCATCGTGTTCCATCACGATACAACATAATCTACCAACATATCTGTAGCATATTTCACTACACAATGTTCTAGACTCTTACCAATATCCTTAACCATTTCGATCTTTTCTATCCACTCGCTAATCTATTCCTCCCTTTACCATCAGTAACTATTAATAATTTCCTTAACACAACCAACAAATATATCCTTCATACCGGATCTAATTCATTACGACTACTATTCATGTTTAGTTTATAACTAATACTTGTAGTCGTAATTGTATTCGGTGGGACATTATCACTCTTAGTAATAACACTAAGAATTAAAATATTCATAATCATGTGATTGCTCGATCTATAATTCTGTGATCACATTTGCATCAACACTAGCAGTGATCTGTGATACGACACTCGGTATCATCATCTGCTATCTTTGAGCAATCAACTGAAGCATAACAATCTCCATCATTGGAGTTACCCTTTTTATGTCATTCTGCAGTACTCATCCCGTACGCAGTAATCAATACTAATCTCACCGTATAGCTCGTCACCAGCTCAATCATAACAGCATGTACACATACACACCAAATATTATCATACATATTACACATACCAGTATCTAGTATATATGTCCCATAAATATAATAACATATGGACTTAACCTGACGTCGGTTAACGTTTAAATATGTTTTATAACCCTTGTCACCAACTGACATATAGATCTTTCTCAACAAAGATTAATGTTTAATATACTTGATTTCAATATCCTTCTGCATGTCAGCATAACCGATACATGCTCACCGTGAGCACCAAACAATTACGTACCACGGAGTTATAATATCCGTGTCTATTCGTATATCCGGCATACACGGTATACCACCTACGAATGAATAACCAACTATGCTATAATGATTCCAACACCTCTTTGTGTATGGGTAATCATTCTATTCGAGTATACATGGGTATAGGCATTTAACGGATGTAAGGATAGCATAGGGAGTTGCAAGGTTCAAGGTAATCGTGCAACATGGGTTGCCTTCAAATATATCAATTACTATTATGGGAAACTATATTGTTTGCTCAGTCAATGTCCTCCGGCGTTCTAGGTTTGCTAAAATCGGTAATTCTCGATCTGGAAGTGGTATGACTCGTATGTTTGAGAGTGAGAAATACATATATATATTTCTATATATTATTTTTATCTGCTCAATTATTATCAAATTTATTATTATTATTATTATTATTATTATTATTATTATTATTTATTTTATTTATTTATTTATTTATTTTCCTTAATGGAATAAAAATGGGTTCAGGTACCGGTCCGTTCGTACGTGCGGGTCGGCGATTCGGGTGAACATATGGGGTTATTAGGATATACGGTACCGGTGTTGGTAGGGTAAGGGATTTATCAATTTTGGTTGGGAGTGACGATTACTAGATATTTCTGGTTAATGTCAAACGGGAGATCGAACTTGGTATTATCATAACTATGGCCCGATAAGTCAGACTTATCATCAACCGATGCTCTAGAAATCTCAGCATCCTCGGTACTTTTATTATTTCATCCCCCGGTTCTTTATCCGGGTCCTATTTCTCAATACATGAAACCACAAGATATATATACATATATATATACACACATTAGCACGCATAAATAATATTATATACTTTACACATATGTTGCCATTTTTACCTATTAATGTTCCCCGTGACTTCCCCTGAGTTCCCTCGTGCGGACAAGTCTGTTATTATGTTCCGGACCATAATTACTCACTTGTCCGTCCAAGTTCATCCAGCTCTCGTCACTATAAATTATTAGTTGATATTCAGATCCTATAATACTTGAGCTACTGGTTATATTTTAGGTATCTTTTAAAGACATCCTAATTCTTTTATAACCAATGGCTCTGATACCAAGTTCTGTAACACCCCGTAACCGCAGCGGAAACGTAAACGGGGTGCGACAGACACCTCTGATATCAACCACATTGTTTATAAAGAAAACTGAATACATTAATATACTTCAAATTACATTATCTCGTATTTCATTACCGTCTAGGTGATACACACAACATACAATACGATACATAATTCTATTTATTATAATGTATCCTAACATCCCGCACGCAAATCTTACACACATCAAGCACTTAGCACGTAAGCAATCACTTCATCTTAGTTGTACCTAAAAAGCATGTGAGAAAACGGGTCAACTACGAATAGTTGGTGAGTTTCACAATTTGAGTAAACCATGATAAATCCATATCAAAATATAATATTATCTGGGGACACTGTTAACCCAGTACCGTACTCATTCCGGGGGCAATGTTAACCCAGAATTACGATGTAATTATGCTGAGCCCACAAGCGAAACCTCTGTCTGGGGACACTGTTAACCCAGTACAGTACTCATTCCGGGGACAATGTTAACCCAGAAACACTTCTAGGGACATCTGGGGACACTGTTAACCCAGTACTGTACCCATTCCGTACGATTCCCGTATAATCAAATATTTATAAATACACGCAAATCCATGCGTTCAGTATGTACTTAAACATTTTATTAGTAACATGCTTTCCGCCCCGGGAAAATATTTGAAAACTATTCAGAAAAAGGGGCTCGTGAAACTCACCTTAGCACATGCAAGCAGGTAACAACAATCATTATCAGTTAACACGTCCAATCTGTAATATGATCCCTACGATCGTTACTATACACTCATATTAATATAACTTTAACCAAGTTAACCGGTACATCTGGGGACACTGTTAACCCAGCACTGTACCCGTTCTGGGGGCAAGGTTAACCCAGAAACACTTCTCCGGACTCAGATTGTGATATCGTTTAGAGTTCCATGGTCACAACTACTATTAGTCGTTTTTCTCGTTTTGCGTGCCTAGCACGGTTATCCGTTTTTACGTTTCAAAAATGAGTTTGGTCACACACGACCCGAAAGTAGTGGTTGACTGATAATTTAATTAAAGATGTGAAATTAGAGCTCGGTTTAGACGCCCCGATTGGCCGCGGGACCCGTTTCCGTCTTTGGCGTACCGGAAACTGTTAAATCGGTTAAAAATACCCAAATCATCCGAATTATTTTCGGATGATTCATTTTTACTTGTTTAACTCAATTATATGAAAATAGTTCATTTTTAGGGTTTTTATACACCAGTCAGTTCGTTTAGACGAACTTTGCCGGTTTACGCGTTTTAAACTTTAAAAGTTTGTTTTTGCACAAATAATTATCCGTTTTGTCTCGGATCTTGAAATTTTGCACAAGTCACTTTTTGACAGTGGGGAATTTTATAAAAATATTTCCAGAATTAATTTTTATATTTAAAATTTATTTATCTATTTTTAAACACCATTTAAACACTAAATATGTCGTAAATACCAAACGATCTTAGAAAAATCCCAAATTTTTCCTGGATGTCCCCTGCCATCCACATAGTCCCCTGTAATTTCTCCAGAACCAAAATCTTCCTTTACATGCCATTTTCACTAAAACCGAGCTAGAAAACCCTAGAACTCGTTTAACCGAAAAGCCTACTTAGACTTCTCCAACGGACCTCAAATTTTGTGTGTGACTTATACATGATATAAAAAGCTTATCTGCAATTTTACAGAATTTTTCATGATATTTAACTATTTTTCACCATTTTTGGCCAAAACCGAGCATTAAATTCACCAAATATTCATCCTTTATCCAAAAATTACCAAAAATTCACAGAACTCATATTTTCATGTGTTTAACACCTCTGTAAAATTTCATGACCTAACTCTAAAGCATCAACAATCTGTCCAAATCTCCAAAACCGAACATAAACCGAATATACATTTCATTTTCCGCCACTACAAGCTACAAACTCGTCTTTTACGCCTTATCTACCACTAAACACAGAACCTACAACCAACATACCACAATACCAAGCAAGTTACACTCACGATCAAGCCATTTCTTTCATGGTTTCAGTTATGATTCAAAAACAAAGATTTAACCGTAAAAATTCGTTTTTGATTCGTTTAACTCCTTTCTTGGACCAAGATCCCTTGTATAACCCGTATACATCACTTGATCATGCAAGAATCGGTTTTCATCTTTGAAACCTCATTTTCTTGCAAACAAACTCAAGAAACAAAGATGTAAACGTGATTAACTCGATTATTTACCTTGTTTTCTTGCTAAAAACTCTCGGTTTTGGATCATGATCTTGAGAGGATTGAAGATTGTTGGAGTAGTTTGATGAAAAAAAGAAAATGAAGGGCTAAGGGAACACCCTTGTCCGATCGGGATTTTGAGAGGGTGGGGTGGGACCCACCTTTTCATCCTAGGCCACATGTTTGGATTCTCGTAATCCGGATAATGTTTTGGATAATCTGGTTCAGTTCGTTTTTCGGTTAAATGTCTAATTCGGCTTAAAACGAGGCTAAAACGGTCGTTTTTTCGGCTAAAAAATGAAATTTATATAAAACCGATTAAAAACTTTAAAAACTTAAACCATGACATTTATTGACTTAAAACATCATATCATTAATTATCGCGCATCTTTTTCGGCTTGATCGATCGTCTCTTGCTCGGTTTGGTATTAAAGGTTTCGTTTAACGTATCGTCGTACCATTAAATCGAAATTCTTTTCCTGTGCCGTACTTTACTTATCCCGAAGCATTAATGTTTCGTAACATCACTAAATATTATATATCTCGTCTATAATTGAACCCTAGATTCGTTCGGGTTTCAATAACTATCGATCGATTGATCGCATATTCAATACGATGAATTATATATTCACGTACAATCCATACAGTGAACCCTGTATTCTCGTATAATTACTATGGTAATTCATGTATCCGACATTAAATATGACGTAACTATTGTCTACCGGTTAGGGTATACCGGGTTTCGTCGGAATCGTTACAGTTATAGAACTAAGGAGTTGTGAAAATTTTAATGTTGAGAATGGATATATAGCTGCTGGGGGTTATTTAATAAAAAGCAATTTTTTATAACAATGCTAGTGCAAGTACAAACAAAAAATAACTATTTCTCATTATCTTTCTCTCCATTTTAAAAATACATACTCCTACAACCATGAATCCAAATAACACAGAGAATTAAAACAACAATGTCATAAACTAATTGGGCATGCGTAATGGTTCGCACGAAGTTGTGAATGACTGAGGAGGAAGCAATGTTGCCGATGGCGTGGGTCAATAGCATTGGTGATCCAATGATTGTTCACAATTACCACCCTAAATTAACGATCAATCATGCAAAAGGTTAGGACGTGAAGACTTTTGCACCAAAAAATACAGAGAATGGTGAGATTCTAAGCGGACAACCTACCTGATATGGCATAACCCAATCAATCTTTCGAATTGACGATTGAAAATTTTCTCTTGTTTGTCATGTCACAAACACTATGTGAAAAATGACCTTTGGTCACACGAAAAAAGTGTGGCCGTAGGTCTTTAGCCACACACGTTTGGTTCAAGTCATGTGTGACCAAAGGTCGCGACATCGTATGTATGATATGGCCACACACAATTTTTAGTGGCCTTATGTGGTTATAAGTGTGGCTAAAGGGTACCAGCATTAGTTGTTGGCCATCAAGAAGCCTCTCCAATAAGTGTGGCTAAACGGTAGAAAATGGCCACATGACTATTTACTAGGTGTGACCATTGCACGTATAGAGCCACATGAATTCATGTTTCAGCCACATGAATTTTATAATAATGTGGCCAATAGGGTTGTGGTAAGCGAGCATTGTGACCTATACCGTGTGGCTATAGCAAAGCAATGACCACTTGAATTTAATAATAGTGTAGCTAATTATATCATATAGATACTGGATGTTATATTAAATGTGGCTAAAAATGTTTACTTGCCACTCAAATACTCCTTTGTAGATTATAGTGTGGCTATTGTCTTACCGTTTGTCACACATAATGCTTTTTGTAATTTAAAGTGTGGCCACTGTCAAACTTTTCGTCACACATAGTGATGTATTGTGTGGCTAATCATATCATATAGACACTGGAGGTTATTGTCAATGTGGCTAAAAATGTGAACTTACCACTCAAACACTCTTTATGGTTTATGGTGTGGTCATTGTCTTAACGTTTGTCACACATAATGCTTTTTGTAATATAAAGTGTGGATATTATCATACTTTTGGTCACACATAGATAAATGTGGCTAAAGGATAGAAATGACCACATCAATTTACTGTAAGTGTGGCATTTTCTATTATATAGTCACATGAATTTATTGTTAGTGTGGCTAATGGTTAATTTTAGCCACACAAATGTTTTTCAATTTTAAGTGTGATTATTGTCTAACATTTAGTCACACATAATAATTTAAGTGTGGGTTTTGTATAAGCTTTGGTCACATATCACTACTAGATAACTGGGATGTTTCCTATGTTCCTTTTCGTCATAAACGCGTCAGACATTTCCTACGCATTTTCGACAAATTTTCCTACGTGTTTCCTGCAAAAAAATTCCGTCACACATTTCCTACGCATTTCCATCAAAATTTTGTTTTAAATTTTTTAGGCTTCCTACATAATTCTGACGAATCCTCTTTTTTCTGTTTCCTGTTTACCTACGCATCTCCAACGAATTCAGTTTTTTTTTTATTTTTTAAAATGGATTATAAATAAATCAGATTTTTAGACTGCTAACAATGCATAATATAAATATTTCAAAGCATAACTGTATAAAATGTAACTAAACACATTAGCATAAATTCAAAACATGTTTTTTCATAAGTTTAACAAACCCAATAACATAAATTCAAAACGAGTTTACATTACCAAACCTTCACTAATAAGTTATAAATTCCAAATATTTGAAACTACTACTAATTACTACCGACCTCAAACGTTCTCATAAACTCATCAAATTGTTTTGCCTCCTTTCTTCATTTTCCTTAAGTTCTTTTTCCATTTTTTCCATTCGTTGCACTCGTTCTTCCAACTCGTTTCTTGACTTTCTTTCATTTTCCAGTTCTTTTTCCATTTCGGCTCTAACTTTTTGAACCTAAAACTGTTAAAATATTAGCATCATAACTAGTAAAGGGTTAATGTGAGGCGAAACCTCAAAGCCAAGTAGGAGTGTTCACGGTCCGGTTTTCGCGGTTTTTCGTCAAACCATAAACTAAACCGTTGGTAATGGTTTTTGATTTATGTAAACCAAAACCAAACCGTATAACTTTTAAACCGAACCAAACCAAAGCGTTAGTAACGATCTGGTTTCACGATTTGATCTTGTTGGGTTTTTCTACAAAATGTCCACAGTAACAATTGACATACTTATGGTGAAGAACATCAAAATTACTATCCAACCAAACTCTAAACTATCCAAATTTGTTGAGATAACAAGTTGTCAAATTAATTAGCTTCTGGGTACATCAAAAAGGTGTAAAAATACTTCAAAATAAAAGTGTTTCCATATTGTAGTTTGTGGCTTGTGTTATTGTGAGTTTGGGATTTTCATTAACAATTTTAGTTTAACACATATGTAACAATATATATATTAAAAATAAATTCAAAATGTATATTTAAATTATACAGTCTGGTCCGGTTTATACAGTTATTTTTTGATAAAAACCATAAACCAAACCGTTTGGTACGGTTTGATATTTTTCAAACCGACCAACCAAAACTTAAGAAAAAAAGACCAACCATGAAACCGAACCGATGACCGCTTTGGACGGCTTCACGGTTTCAAACAAATTCGTGAACACCGCTAACTACAAGTTGATAGTAGGGCTAAGCATGATGGACCTGAACCTGAATCGACCCGTTTATATATTACACCCATAAAATCAATATGTAATTTTCATTCAAAGTTTCAGTTATAAACCGAACCAACCCGTTTATGAGTATACCACATGTATATTAAATTATAGTGTTAACAGTTTTTATGTTTACCGTTAATTAGGCTTAGTACAGATCAAGCAAAATGAAATTTGGAACGGTCTATTTCATTTGCTCGCCCTTAGTTGATTGTTATACCTAATTATATAAAAATTGAAAAATGATAAAGATAACTTACAAATGCGTGTTCTGACTTTTCCATATAAAAATAAAATCCCACAAGGCTATTAATTTCGAGCTCGCCCGCCCAATACTTTTTCTTGCTTTCTTTGATGATGTGGGTATCTAAGAATACTTCAATCCACTTAACTTTTCGACCATGTTCTTTTTCCTAATAAGAAGTAATGTAATAAACGTTAAAGCACAAACAATTATAATTTTTGACATATTTTTTTAAGATTGAATTTACAACTAAAACTAGCTTACCAAGTGGATATGATGCTCATCAAACCCTTTTGAACCGCCCGTATGCCGAGATATACTGCCATCACTACCCTCTTTCGTGCGGTTGTCTCTCCCGCTCGCAGACTTCTTTGGCCATTTTTCTGTGTTCCAACCCTATAAAGAGAAAAAAAATATATGATACATATATAGGGAAAAAAATATAAAAATAAAAAATAACGTACGTACACCCTTAGCAAACAAAGTTGCTCCCATATGCCACGAACCACAAGATTCGGAGGAAATTTACAAATTATGTCGAATCTATGTTCTTTGTCCCCAATAATATGCCCGGCTGCCTTGTCTTTTTCTTTAGAATTTAATCTCCACTCACTCATGATGTCCTAAACCAACTATTAATCACGTTACAGAATCCGTTATATATGAGTTGTTCATTGTCTGGATCCCAACGATACATCATCTGTAAAAAATAAAACGTAAAAGTTAAATATGCAAAACTAAACAACCAAGTAGATAAAAAATAATTAACTAATATATTACCAGAAAACGAGCAAACATACGAGCGATCACATTCTTTGGCACCATTCTGAATGTAGCCCAAGGTTCATCATAGTGCTCGATTAGTATTTTATGATATTCCTATGAATCTCATAACTCGCAAACCTATAATATTGAAATAACCAAGTAAGTATATTTGTAACATAAATAGTGAAAATGTTAAAATTAAAAACATACTTATACCCAATTTTTACAATAAATTTCTTCCCAGAGTTATCCCGAGGCACGATAGATGATGTGTCTCCCACAAGTATACATATGTAGACCAGCGACATCGCCACTCCCAACACCATCCTCATGTGATCTGGCAAGTTACAGACCAATCTATAAACGAGAACGAATCTGTTAGCCAACTGTTCCCAACAAAACTCAAACCCTAACATGTTTATGACATCTCTAGGGTTCTAATTAATCAAGTTAAAAACCCCCGTTAGATTTGATCGCATGGTGGTTGATGAAGTTTGGAGTAAGAAGCAAAGTGATGAAGAAGAGTAATGAGCTTCAATCGATGTTTATGTATTAGGTTTGTAATTGGGACGAGGTGAAGGTGATGGTCACATGAAGCATAAAGTGTGGCCATTAACTAATAATAGTCACATTTTTTGTTTTGCTGTCACTGTTAGCTTTTAGCCACACATCAAATATTATAAGTGACTATCAAATAATGCTTTATGGTCACATAAACACGTAATCGTGACCATATATATTAGTTTTTAGCCACATATGAAATAATTAAAGTGTGACCATTAAATGTTAATAGCCACGCGTTTTATTTTAAAGTCATTGTTAGCTTTAAGTCACACATAAAAGCATATAAGTGGCTAACAAACAATGTTATATGGTCACATTGACCCGTAAGTGTGACAATATGTATTAGTATTCAGCCAAATCCCTGAAACCTATTGTGGCCGTAGATCACATCGGCCACACCTTTCTAAGTGTGGCTAGTAACTGTCACATTTTTTTGTTAAAGTGTGGCTAACGGTTTCGAACAACTGTGTTTTTTATCAAACGAATTGAATAAGTGTAGCTAAAGGTTCCAGCAGGTGTGTTTTTTTTTTCACACGAATCTAACATATGTGGCTAAAGGTTCAAACATGTGTGTTTTTAGTTCTAACTGGTGTGTTTTTAGTCACACGAATAACAAATGTGTGCCGAAAAGACCTTTAGCCACACATTTAGACTGAAGTGTGACAAATCATCCAGACCATATGTGTGGCTAAAAGCCATTTTTCACGTAGTGAAAATATTGCAAAAAAAAACTGGATTAAGGTGTTGTATTATGTATAAATAGGTTATACTTGACCATTGGCTACACGTTGGCTATGAGCGACAACATTCAAGTGTTATGAACAAATAATCGTAAGTATTTACTTGAATGTTGGCTATAACCAACATTCTTGTAACATCAGCCAAAAAACCATATTGTAATTCAAAACACTATTCAATAAATTGATGAATCTTATGTTATATTGTGTGGTTTTATTTTTATTCATCATAAATCAAACCAATCATGTATCATAATCAAGTTTATTCGATTATATTTGTCATTTTGGGTGTTTAACAAGTTCAAGGACTAAAACTGTCAAATTTTAAACTTTCTGACACCCAAACACTGGCCGTGGTTACCTTTTCTACATCCCCGTGGTCATCATTCTAGCATTAAACAAAAATGTGGTCATGAAACCTCAACCATGGGCCGTGGTTACCTTTTCTACACCCTTGTTGCATATACTTTCTGACAACATTAAATGCATACATACAAACCTCAACCACATGATGTGTTTTGCAAAACAAGGGCCATGCCTGGCTACTAGCTCAACCTGTAAATAGAGGAGATTATTTCATTGCATCGACGAGAATTGCACTTATATACATACACTTTGAACTTTTAATCAAACATTTTTATGATGATTAGAAGGTTAGGAAGGTCTCTACTCAATTAGAAGGAAGAATTATCATCTTTGTGGTTAGATTATCTCAACTTCACCTTATATTCTTCATCTTCTTCTAAGATTCATAGCATTTTCGGGAGCCTGTTAGTGACCCATCCTGTTGACAAAACGCAACCCGTTATACCTTTATTTTCTCACCTCCCAACTCTGAAGGGGTCATTCACCAATGTTTTCAACATCAATAACTAGTTATAATTTATTCAAGATAAATAAGTGAATTCAATTATTACCAATGTTTTCCACGTATTGTATGTACACAATTTAGTGTTGGTAGATTATCTTATATAGTTCGTGTCCTTAAGTATTCTAATATCGGAAATTCATATGTCTTATGCACCTAATTAGTTAGCTCAAAGACAAGTATGCATCAAACGTTTCTCTTCACTGTTGTAAGGACTTCCTCATTCTTACGAATTAGCGCGTCAGCGACCACGTTAGCTTTACCAGGGTAGTATTTTATATCACAGTCGTAGTCTTTTATCAGCTCTAACCACCTTCTCTGTCTCATATTCAGTTCTTCCTGTTCAAAGAAATATTTTAAGCTCTTATGGTCGGTGTAAATGGTACACTTAGTACCATACAGGTAGTGTCTCCAAATCTTAAGAGCGTGCACTACTGCTGCTAGCTCCAAATCATGCATCGGGTAAGTACTCTCATGAACTTTCAAATGTCTAGACGCGTAAGCTATCACTTTTCCTCGTTGCATCAACACGCAACCTAACCCTCGATGCGAATCATCAGTGCAAACAACCAAGTCCTTGTCACCATCGGGTAAAGCAAGGATTGGAGCTTGCGTGAGTCTCTTCTTTAACTCCTGAAAAGCTTCTTCTTGAAACTTACCCCAACTGAATACTATCGATTTTCGGGTCATACAGGTCAACGGTGAGGCTATCGTGGAGAAACCTTCGATGAATCTCCTATAGTAGCCAGCTAACCCTAATAAGCTTCGTATATCAATCGGATTATGTGGAGTCTTCCAATTAGTTATCGCTTCAATCTTAGCTGGGTCCAAGACAATCCCTTCAGGATTAATCACGTGACCTAGAAATTGCACTTCTCGCAACCAGAACGCGCATTTCGAAAACTTAGCATACAACTTCTCTTTATTCAGAGTCTCTAATACCTCTTTCAGATGCTCAGCTTGATCAGACTCGCTCTTTGAATAGATCAATCTATTGTCGATGAAGACAATAACGGACTTATCCAACATTGGCCGACACACCCTATTCACCATGTCCGTAAATGTTGCGGGAGCATTCGTTAGTCCGAATGACATTACGAGAAACTCGTAGTCTCCATACCGCGTACGAAACGCTGTCTTAGGGATGTCCGCCTCCTTCACTTTTAGCTGATGGTAGCCTGATATGAGATCTATTCGTGAGAACCAACTTGAACCTTGCAGTTGGTCAAACAGATCATCAATCCTTGGCAAAGGATACCTATTCTTCACCGTAAGCTTATTCAACTCGCGGTAGTCTATGCACATTCTCATGCTTCCATCTTTATTTTTCACGAATAACACTGGTACGCCCCACAGGGAAACACTTGGTCTAATGAAACCCTTGTCGAGGAGTTCTTGCAGTTGGGACATTAATTCTTTCATCTCGGAGGGTGCTAGACGGTAAGGTGCTTTCGCGACGGGTTGGGCTCCTGGTACTAAATCTATCTGACATATTATCTCTCGCTCCGGCGGCAACCCCGGAAGATCCTCAGGGAATACTTCTGGTTAGTCGCGCACTATAGGAACATCTTTCATTTATTTTGTCTCAGCCATAGCGTTGACAACATACGCCAGTTAACAAACCCTCGGCTTTTATCATCGAAATGACGTTAAGCCCAGAACTTTCCTTATCGCTATAAACCGTCACCGCACTACCATCCAAGGACTTTAACCTTATTATCCTCCTACTCTTACATACTATATGAGCTTCATACTCAGATAACCAATCCATTCCCAAAACTACATCGAACCCTCCTAAGGTCATAACATACAAAGTAACAGGGAACTCATGTCCCTCTAACTTTATCTTATAGTCCTTAACCATTTTCATTATTTTAACCGAAGTATTGCTAGCGGCTTCTACTATAAAACTTTCAGACACTCGGCAACATTTCATTTTAGCTAATTTACTAAATGTTGTAGCTCCGAAACTTTTGTTCGCACCCGAAACAAACAATACTGAAGCGGAAATACCGTTTATTAGAAACGTACCTGTGACGACATCTGTAATCTGCTTAGCTTGTTCTTGAGTCAGCATGTAGGCTCTATTCTTTGTCCTTGTTGGTTCATCATCCTTCTTTCCACTTCCTCCGGCACCACCATCAGTGCATTCCTTAGCAAAATGTCCCGGCTTACCGCACCTGTAACATGCGGGTTTTGTAGTACAATCAGGAGCATAATGCCCCACCTTTCCACACTTAAAACAGGCATTCGATCCTAGCCTGCATTCCCCACCATGAGCCTTACCACACTTATAAAAAAACATCCGATCCTTTACCCCACTTACACTCACCCCCATGCATCTTTCCACACGTCTTGCACGATCTCTTCTCCCACACTTTCTGCTTCTTATCCTTGGATTTCCACAACTGAGTACCGGGTCGTTTAATAGGAGAAACCCACTTCTTATCCTTCTTTTCTTCTTGCACCACAACATCATCCGCAGCCAGGTCTGTATAAACCATCTCTACGAGCTCGACAGCAAAGTCAAAGGTAGCAGGTTTACTCGTCCCGACTAGCGTGCGGACTCTCTGTGGCAATCTTATCACATAGCACTTGATCCTTTTAGCCTCAGAGTTAACCATATAGGGTACCAACATAGACATTCGGTTGAACTCGGTGGTATACTCACGATGTGTCATCGTTCCAGCTTTTAGGTTCAGGAATTTCATCTCCTCCCTTTCAACTTCGGTGTCAGCATAGAATCTCTTCATCGCTAACTCTTTCAGATCCTCCTACTTTAGAGCTTTAATCTCATCCGGGTCTTCCTCTGCTCCACACTCTCCCACCAATACATAGCTTCATCCCCGAATTATTGGGTGGCATAACCGACGGCTTGGTCGGGACGGCATTCGCTGATTCGGATAATTTTATCCATGGCGGTTATCCATTGAAGGGTAGCGATTGCGTCTCCCAAACCAGTCAGTTTCGGCGGGTCACAACCCTTGAAGGACTTATAGTTGCACCCACCTCGGCCCCTCTTTCTATCATCAACCTTCACAGACCTTACCACACTCGAAGCCTCTATCTCCCCCTCATCATCTTTCCTACCATCTCCTCCTGCCCTTTCAGCGGTTCTTTCACGGCCTCCAGCAGACCCTTCAGCATTCATGTTTTTCACAGCAGCTGCTACGCTTGAGCAATGGCCGTTTGAATTGCGGGGTCCAGTTGAACTCCCTCGGTGTTACTCCGATTTCCACCGGCTACACTTCCTTCTCCCTCAATTAGTAGCTATTCCTACTGACGGTTCTCGGACAACGCGTGGCCTACCATGACGTCCCGTACGTCCTCCTCTTCCAGCAACTTTCTTAGCTCCAGCCATTCGTATTCTATAAGGAAACACAAACGTTATCACGTAAGGAACTAGTTAGTACAGGGATAGTAAGGCTAACAGGTAATAACAGTGGCCAGCTGTGATTAGTTGATCACGTTACTTTCCGTAACCTATACACTTCCCTTTATGAGTCTATTTGTGCTGGATCTACTTTAAACAGTAAGTCAATCAAGACAATCAATTAATCCTAATCCCTATCGCTCACATATTCTTTCTTTATCATTTAACATTTAATCATACGTCTTACCTTTACTGAGCTTACTTGAGCGACACATGGCATTCTTGGACTGACATCTTCTTTCTTTTCTTACTTAAATCTCATTCTCTGTTCGAGTCTAAGCACGTAGGATGCTCAAATCTCTCGAACTTTGCTTTGATACCAACTTGTAAGGCCCCGTTACCGGTGCCTCACATTTGGACGTTGGATTTACTCATAAACACAGTTCTACTAATCAGAGTTAATTAAAACTTTTCGCGGAATATAAAACTTTCATAACACATTACATGTCAAATCATAAACATGTCTTAAAACGTTCACTTTGTCTTTCCAAAATCAAAACATAACTTATAAAACATAGCAGATCTTTAGATTCCAGGATTTTATTCTTCTGCCATGTGTCCCGCTCACGCCAACTGTCGCATCCTACTCACTTGTGTGCATACTAAAAGTCAGCTATGCTGAGTGAGTTCTAGTTAATCATTCATCATACAATACATACACTTACCTTCAATCATGCATCCGGAGATACATAATAATTATTTTACTAATTTACTTTCATTTCATACATACGTTCATACTTTATTACTTTATACTATATTATTATTGTTCATTCTATCTCAGATTTTATTACGGTCTGATCCCTCTTTCCTTTGTCTATCTCAGATATTATTAGGGTCTGATCCCTTTCTTGTCTATCTCATATATTATTAGGGTCTGATCCCTCTTTCCTTTGTCTATCTCAGATATTATTAGGGTCTGATCCCTTTCTTGTCTATCTCAGATATTATTAGGGTCTGATCCCTTTTTACCTCTCTATCTTAGATATTATTAGGGTCTGATCCCTTTCTTCTCTATCTCAGATATTATTAGGGCCTGATCCCTTACTTCTTCATCTTCGAGCATACTATCTTTACATACCCGTAACATACATATACTTTCTTTAATCATTCATTCATATTCATATGTTGCACATATATCTATCATACACATTCAACTATCATACACATACCTCCCTTGTCAATACGTGCAATATCCGAAGATTGTTCACGTACCGACAAACTTTCATTCACATTCAAGATATACATAAATAACATATAAATCATACATGGCATACACTTACCATTTAAGGTAAGTGTATTAACTATCACATCGAGTATACACACAGCCCCGAAAACATAACAAGGAAAATGGGGCTAGAAACTCACCTTAACGCGGTTACGTTCACCGTTAATCGTAATCCCTTTCTTGAGCTGTGCATGGCTAACTGTATAATATTTATATGTATCAATTTACTATCACTTCCCATATCGTGTTTCTAGTTTAATTATTGCCCTCAACAAACAGAGTTCCGGGGGCAGCGCCCCTGGCAGCGGGGTCCAAGGGGCAGTGCCCCCTGGCTGCGGTTAAGCTGCCAGGTCAGCTTAGAAAAATTTTATTTTCATTAACTGTCTTAACACATTTTCCATTAGCATTTTAAGTTATTTTTCTAAGTTGGGCTTGTTATTTATCTTAAGATATTGGGCTTGTTTGTTTCAAACAAAACATGGGCTTAAGTTATGGACTGAGCTAAGTCAGGCCCAACGGCCCATTACAGCATCTGGGTTCAGCTGGGTTCAGGCCCAACTGGGTGGCCGAGAACCCAAGACAGAGAACCTTTAGGTTGACCGAGAACTCTCATATTTGGCCGAGATCCATACTTAACCGAGAACCCGTGTTTTCGGCCGAGAACTTGACCGAGAACACGTGGTCACCGGGAACACTGACCGAGAACTCTTGGTCACTGCAAGTTTGACCGGGAACCACATGGTTTGACCAAGGATTCTCAAAATTGGCCGAGAACACCCAGTTCAGCTCATCGTTCCATTTCTAGGTTTCTGCCTTGCCCAGTTTACTTGTTCTAAGGTTCAAATCATGAACTCTTAATCCTTTATCATCATCATTCATACCCGTTTACCCCATTACTATCACGGCTTCAAGATCTATCCCATTTTAGGCATAAAGCTTAGACCTTTATAGGTTTAAAACGTTCTAGGCTAGATCTAGGGGTTCATCTTTGAGCCGTATACTATCATAAGACCATTAGGTTCATTTTAATCTCCAAGTTTGTATTTTTATGAGACATCTAGATCCAATCTACTCTAGGGTCAAGTTTCATAGCAAACCGTTTACAAAAACGCAACCTTTAACGTAAAGAACATACCTTTTTGATGTTTCTAGGTTACGGCTAGGATTGATTATGAACTTGGATCTTGTAGCTAGCTTGAATATCTAGGATAGTTCAAGGATCTTGACTTGCTTGACCTTGGATCCCACTTTCTCTCTTACGGCCGAAAAGGGAAAGGTTGGGTGTGTGTTTTAGGGTGCAGAGAGAATAAGATGGATAAGTTGGATGGAAAGGGAAAGATTTAGGGTTTAAGGGGGTATTTATACCCCCTTAAGCCCATGGACCTACGGCCCATATTTCCTTTTTAGTCCATAGTTAATCCATCTAATTAACTTACTTATCTTACCATCCTTTATTATTATTTTATTCACCATCTTAAGTAAACTTGTCGCCAAAGAGATAATATATAAAATATTATTTATTGAAATTTTGGGATGTTACATATGTCCTTCCTACTCTTCCTACAAAACTATGTATTTTTATTTTAACCATTTTCTCTATATATATATATATATATATATATATATATATATAATGGAGGAGTCAAGGACCTCTTAATTTTTAAGAGGTATAAATATTTTTGCTTATAGTATTAATCTTAATGCATGTCTTATGGAAGTCAAGAGGGTGTTTTGGTCTTTTAATTAAGACCCATCCACCACTTTAATGGTTTCAATTATATTTACAGCTTTTACCCCTCAATAATTACCCTTTCACCCTCTCAAGTTTACATATATATTTATCTATCTTATTTTCTATATGATTTTCTTTTGTATATTTAAATAATTTGCGTTTTAAAAATTTCAAACTTACAATTGCGACATGCTTATTTTTGTATAAGTTTCGATGTAAATTTTATTGAATGTTGATATGCGCATCATAATGTACAAGTCATTGTTGCATCAATGTACAAGTCTATTAAGATAAATATTTTTTCTGATTAAATTCAAAATTTCAAAATGCCCCTACAATTTTATGATATTTACTTTACCATACGCACAACATTTTATTTTGTTTTTTGGTTTTTTGTCTTATATCTTTTAAAATAGGAATATCGAATTTTAATAATCCCTATTAAATGGTATTGGTCGATAATAATCCTTATTCGTTTTATTCCCACTGGTGGTCCCAAATTCAAAAAAATTGGCCCCCAATGGCCCCCATTAAAAATGACTTAACGGCGTTATAGTTTTTTCTGAATTTCAAACCAATGTTTTAGGGATTTTGATCATTAGGAGGATACGCGTTGATTGGTGTAAAATTTAGCTCGAAACAATGATCATAACGACTCGATTTTGGTTAACTATAAGTTCAAACACCCGAATTGAAGCATGTTTCGTCATTTTGAAGCACTATTTCAAACTAAGTTTTACACCAATCGACTCGTATACTCCAAATGATTAAAAGCCCTAAAAAATTGGTTTGAAATTCAGAAAAAACTATAACGCCGTTAAGTCATTTTTAACGGGGGACCATTGGGGGCAACCTTTTGAATTTGGGACCGCCAGTGACGATAAAACGTCGGCCAATATCATTTAATAGAGATTATTAAAATCCAATATTCCTTTAAAATATATATTTTTTTATAAATTGCAACGTACCCTCACAAAGTGCTTATTTTTGTGTACATTTTTATATAAAGTTTATTATCAATGTGCGGTTACAATGTACAAGTCGTAGCTGTACAGAGGTAGAAGTCTTTTAAGAATAAATTTTTTTTAACTTTTTGATTGTTTTTACAAACCAAACCTCCATGTAAAAAAACCAATGATGTGTTGTTCTTGGAGCTGCATATATGCGTGGATATGTCCACAATAAAATTTATATAATAAACATAAAGAAAAAATAATAATATATCGTTCTACTATAAACTTGATACATTAATAAAATATATTCAAAATAGTTAATGTACCTTTTAAATGAATATGTCATTAAAATAAAAATATTGTTTAATTTTTTTTATATGCATTAAAAAATATGTATCAATTTATTTAGTTACTTAAAAAAGAGTGTAATCATACCTTTTTTTAACTACGGTGGAGTTGAATAACTTATAAAAATTTTTTTATTAAGATCATTTATATAGCAACATTTAAAAAAAAGGTTTACAAAAACAATCTTAAAATAGAGAAAAATAGTCACGAATTGGTCTTCCACAAAACCCGATTTCCAATGAAAAATACCCCTTGAGTTAACTATGTAAATACGAAAAACATTTTTAATCAAAATGAAAAGATTTTCGTTTATAGATGTCCTAGCCAATTCGAAATTGCTCATATGCAGATTATATTGACTACAAAACTTATACTACATACTAAACTAATTAGTAAATTTCATTTGAATTTCTTTGGTTTCACGTGGACGCGAGCAAAATTTAACTTTTAAGACCCAAAGGAGAATGCAGAAAGGAGAATAATTTGACGGGTAGTTCACATTTATATTTTAGAATTCAAATTTAACTATATATTTCTCTAAGACAATTAGATTTAAATAATTTCAATAATAGAATATTGGCAAATAACAATCACAACTAATGAAAAGTTAGATGACAATCCCATCTTTTAATATAGTTGCTCCCAACATCCGCGGATAACAAGATCCTAACACTGTTAGTTGTTGGTTGTCGGAAAAACGTTTTGACGTGGAAACATAACCTTTTCGCCGGAAACTCAATTTGAACACTACCACCTGAACACCACCATTGAGCACCACCACCTAAAAAGGTTGAGTTTTCCGATCATAAATGAATTTTTCGGCCAAAAATGTTTTTCCGGAGACCAAGGTGTTAGGATTGTTTTGGTAGCGGATCGTTATGTTAAAATATGAGACCGATTAAAAGATATTTCGTTAGTTGAGGCTGTTATTTGTTAATAGTTAATAGTTTAAGTTATATAAATCAAAAATTCCATTTTTTATGTTTTCATCCGGTTACTTTGCAACATTATTTGGGTGAAAATACCCATATTCAAAATTCAAAATTAGAATAGTTTTGAAATACAACAATAATGGTCAATAAAAGTGCTTATTTTATTTGAGAAAATTCCAATTTGCCTCCCTGAAATATATCGTCGGGAGACGGATTAGCCATTGAAAACGAATTTGCGCATTTTAGACGTCTGTGATATTTGGGCGGGACAATCTGTGCCCTTCCGTCATGTAGACCGTTAGTTAACTGACCAAGGAATAGTGAAATTACCATTTTACCCCTGAGCTTATAATTAATTTTAAAACTTATCGTGTAGCGGGTGGGGTTCGAACCGGCGACGTCTCGGTTAACAACAAACAAAACAAACCATTTGAACTAAACTAATGTTTGTTATATCTATACAACATGAAATATATATTCCTCACTTGGTTAAGGACTTCCTCATCATCATCATCATCAACATCATCATCATCATCATCTCCCAACTTTTTTTCATAAACTTTTTTTTTAAAAACATTTTTTTACCCGAAAACAACTAAACGGGCCGTTTTTTAGTAAAAATTTCACCCGAAATCAATGAAACGAGCCGTTTTTCATAATTTTTCGCCCGAAAACAACGAAACGAGCCGTTTTTTAGTAAAATTTTCGCCCAAAAACAACCAAATGGGCCCTTTTTTATTAAACTTTTCACCTGAAAACAACCAAACGGGCCATTTTTTAGTAAACTTTTCGCCCGAAAACAACGAAACGAACCATTTTTTAGTAAAATTTTCACTCGAAAACAACGAAACGGGCCCTTTTTAGTAAACTTTTCGCCCGAAAACAACCAAACAGGCCTTTTTTTAGTAAACTTTTTGCCCGAAAACTGCTAAACTAGCCGTTTTTTGTAAAATTTTCACCCGAAAACAACGAAACGGGTCGTTTTTTAGTAAAATTTTCGACCGAAAACAACCAAACGGGCCGTTTTTTAGTAAAATTTTCACTCGAAAACAACGAAACTTGGTTCAGGAACAATAACAGAATCACTAACTTTCACTCGAAACCATCGGAGATGACGGTGGGGCAATGAACAGAAGTACAACTGACGGTGGTTGAGACATAGTTGTCGGTGATTGAGGTTCAGTTCGTAAGAAACTAGGTTCAGGAACAATAACAGAATCACCAATTTTCTTTGTATGTTTTCGAGATCCAAAACATAATGATATGTTCCAACATCTTACCCATCTTCTTTTCTGTATAAATTGATTATAATCAATCAACAAACAAAGCTTAACAGATAATCAAGATTTCTAGATCTTTGAAACCCAGATCTTAAAATTGAAAAAAGACAAAACCCATAAAGGATTTTGATCAATAAACAAAACCCATCAACAGTTTATTCAAGACTTGCTCTGTTTTTCGCCGTCTGGATCGCCGACGCGGCGGCGTTAATGGTGACCATGGTGTCATCATTCACCCCTCTCATGATCAAGAAACCAAAGTGAAAAACGATTAACCGGAGGTGGGTCCGGCGGTGGCGGACTCGCTGGAGCCGGTAAAGAAAATTAAAGGCGACAACTTTGGTGCTTCAAAGACGCTTAGAGTAATGGGTTTTGGTTGGATTTGAGAAAACAGGTGGTTTTGTGATTGGGGTTGATGTGATTTGAGAGAATAAAGGTGGGTTGAGATTATTATTATTATAGAGGTCTTCTTCTGCATTACATACACATACACAAACTGAATGTGTGTGTGGGTTGAGATTATTATTATTATTATGTAAAATTACAAGTTTACCCTTCACCGTTAACAGTCAACTACAGTTTGACTAACGGAAGGAGGCAAAAAAACCCGCCCAAATATCACAGACGTGCAAAATGCGCAAATTCATTTTCAGTGACTAATCCATCTCCCGACGATATATTTCAGGGAGGCAAATTGGAATTTTCTCGTTGTATTTTAATTTTTTCAGTTAATCAAATATCAACATGAATGAACGACACCTATAATACACTATATAAATGCAACTAACACAAAAACTTTAAAAAAATCAAGAATAAACGTAATAATTATTTGTAAACTCTTATATGAATAACATAACTAACATAAATACTATACAATATCTACCATGATTAATAAACTATAATACTCAACAATCGCATTACGAATTGTAATCGCCGTAGCAACGCGCGGGTTTGATACTAGTGTGTGTATATATATATAGGGGAGGGTTATACTAAAAAGAAGTAGTTTCCTAAGAAGACTAGGAATAAGTCATATCCATTGGATCATATGTTAATCAATGGTTGAGATTTAAAATTACCAAAAACCGACATAGTTTCCTATAATTACTCTTTCACCATAATAACCGACATAGTTTCTTAGAATTGTTCTTTCACAATATGTTGTAATGCCATTTGTCAAAAATCTATTGGTTCTTACCATTCTTAGGAAACTCTTTCTTTTTATTTGAACCCTTATATATATATATATATATGGTGTAGTTAATGTACGCTAATGCTTAACGTACGGTAGGTACGCGAGACGCTCAGAGGCAAAAAACAAAGGCAAAAACCTAAAACGCTCACAAAACCTTAAACGCTCATTAAACGCTCAAAAACCGTCTTTGTGAAAAAAGGTAAAAAATTGATCGATTAACCATCCAAAACTTGTTTTTTCGGTGAAACAATAATTGATTGGATATGTATTGACGATTCCGAGATGTTTGGATTTGCTTTCATGGATCGATTCGTGAAAAACGGAATCCGCGTACATATTTGTACGATAAGCATTAGTGTATTGGATCTTTTCACTATATATATATATATATATATATATAGAGAGAGAGAGAGAGAGAGAGAGAGAGAATAGTTATCCTAAAAATAAATAGTTTCCTAGAAAGACTAGTAATAAATCATAGTCATTGGATCATGTTAGTCAATGGTTGAGATTTAAAATTACCAATAACCGACATAGTTTCCAAGAATTACTCTTTTATCATTATAACTTACATAGTTTCCTAGAATTGTTCTTTCATCATCATTTGTAATGCCAAAATGTCAAAAATTTGTTGGTTCTTACCATTCCTAGGAAACTCCTTATTCTTATTTGAACCCTTTTATATATATATATAGGGGAGGATTATACTAAAAAGAAGTAGTTTCCTAGGAAGACTAGAAATAAATCATAGCCCTTGGATAATATCAATCAATGGTTGAGATTTAAAATTACTAAAAACCGTCATGGTTTCATAGAATTACTCTTTCATCACTGTAACCGACATAGTTTCTTAGAATTGTTCTTTCACCATATTTTGTAATGTCACTTGTCAAAAATCTATTGGTTCTTACCATTCTTAGAAAACTCTTTCTTTTTGTTTGAACCCTATTATGTGTGTGTGTATATATTTATATATATATTAGAGGGTTATAATAAAAAGAAGTAGTTTCCTAGGAAGACAAGTAATATATCATAGCCCTTGGATAATATCAATCAACGGTTGAGATTTAAAATTACTAAAATCCGTCATAGTTTCCTAGAATTACTCTTTCATCACTATAACCGACATAGTTTCTTAGAATTGTTCTTTCACCATATTTTGTAATGCCACTTGTCAAAAATCTATTGGTTCTTACCATTCTTAGGAAACTTTTTCTTTTTGTTTGAACCCTATTCTATATATATATATATATATATATATATATATATAGGGGAGGATTATTCTAAAAATAAGTAGTTTCATAGGAAGACTAAGAACAAATCATAGCCATTAGATCACATCAATAAATGGTTGAGATTTAAAATTACCAAAAACCGTCATAGTTTACTAGAATTACTCTTTCACCATTATAACCGACATAGTTTCCTAGAATTATTCTTTCTCCATAGGTTTTAATGTAAAATGTCAAAATTCTATTGGTTCTTACCATTCCTAGGAAACAACTTTTTTTATTTGAACCCTTATATATATATATATATATATGGGAGGGTTATCCTAAAAATTAGTAGTTTCCTAGAAAGACTAAGAATAAATCACAACCATTTGATCTTCTTAATCAATGGTTGAGATTTAAAATTACCAATAACCGACGTAGTTTCCCAGAATTACTCTTTTATCATTATAACTGACATAGTTTCTTAGAATTGTTCTTTCACCATAATTTGTAATGTCAAATGTCAAATATTTGTTGGTTCTTACCATTCCTAGGAAACTCCTTATTCTTATTTGAACCCTTTTCTATATATATATATATATATATATATGGTGTTAATTAAGAATAAGGAGTTTCCTAGGAATGGAAATAACCAACAAATATTTGACATTTTGCATTACAAATTATGGTGAAAGAACAATTCTAGGAAACTATTTCGCTTATAATGATAAAAGAGTAATTCTAGGAAACTATGTCAGTTATTGGTAATTTTTAATCTCAACCATTGTTTAACAAGATCCAATGGCTATGATTTATTCTTAGGCTTCCTAGGAAACTACTTATTTTTAGGATAACCCTCCCATATACATATATATATATATATATATATATATATATATATATATATATATATATAAGGGTTCAAATAAAAAGAAAGAGTTTTCTAAGAATGGTAAGAACCAATAGATTTTTGACAAGTGGCATTACAACATATGGTGAAAGAACAATTATAAGAAACTATTTCGGTTGTAGTGGTGAAAGAGTAATTATAGGAAACTATATATATATATATATATATATATATATATATATATATATATATATATATATATATATATATATATAAACGAAGATATAAAAATCCTACGTGTCGCGATGTGGTCCCTCCCCCTTTTTTTGGCGTCACCAAATTTGCTTGATTTTTAAATGGAGGCTTCTTATGCATTTGACCCGAATTCATGGGTATGGGTCTTACCAAACCCAGATATTCCTTAAACGGGTTATAACATCTCATTAAATTAAAAATTATTCTCATCAAATTATTGATATAAAAAACCTATAAAATAGGATATAATAAAAATTAATATCTTATTTATTTAAAAAGATATATATATATATATATATATTATTTAAATTAAAAAACCAATTTGATAGTAAAAAAAATAAATGGGTCTTGGGTCTCATCTAACCATAAGTATATTATTAACTTTCATAAATATTATTCATAATTAAAAAACCAATTTTATAGTAAAAAAAATAAATGGGTCTTGGGTCTCATCAAAACCATATAACTTTTAAACCGGGTTATAACATCTCATTTATTTGTGAAACAATTTATCATCAAACCATAAGTATATTATTAACTTTCATACAATAAATAAATATAAATTTAAAAAATAAATAAACATTAGAACAAACAATATAAAACAGCCCCCGTAATATATATATATATATGGGGGAGGTTATACTAAAAAGAAGTAGTTTTCTATGAAGACTAGGAATATATATATATATATATATATATATATATGGGTGAGTTATAATAAAAAAAATAGTTTTATAGGAGAAGTAAGAATAAATCTAAACCCTTGGATCTATGATCTAGTGATTGAGATTGATAGTTTTTAAAATACCAAATAATTTCCTAGGATCTAGGATTTAGGTTACATAGTTTTCTTAACTCTAAATTTTATGGCATTCCTACTCTTTCTACAAAACTACGTGTTTTTATTTTAACCTTTATATATGCACTAGTTTTTATCCCCCGTATTATGGGGGTTGTTTTATATTGTTTGTTCTAATATTTATTTATTTTTTGAATTTATATTTTTTATTGTATGAAAGTTAATAATATACCTATGGTTTGATAATAAATTGTTTCACAAATAAATGAGATATTATAACCCAGTTTAAAAGCTATATGGTTTTGATGAGACCCATGACCCGTTTATTTTTTTACTATAAAATTGGTTTTTTAATTATATATAACATTTTTTTACTATCGAATTGGTTTTCTAATTTAAATAATATATATATCCTTTTTAAAATAAATAAGATATTAATTTTTATTATATCCTATTTTATAGGATTTTTACATCAATAAATTGGTGAGAATAATTTTTAATTTAATGAGATGTTATAACCCGTTTAAAGAATATATCGGTTTGGTAAGATCCATACCCATGAATTCGGGTCAAATGCATGAGAAGCCTCCATTTAAAAATCAAGCAAATCTAGTGACTCCAAAAAAAGGGGGAGCGACCACATCGCGACACGTAGGATTTTTATGTTTTCGTTTATATATATTATAGATTTATGAAAGTTAATAATATACTTATGGTTTTATGAGACACAAGACCTGTTTATTTTTTTTACTATCAAATTGGTTTTTTAATTTAAATAATATATATATATATATATATATATATATATATATATATCTTTTTAAAATAAATAAGATATTAATTTTTATTATATCCTATTTTATAGGATTTTTACATCAATAAATTGGTGAGAATAATTTTTAATTTAATGAGATGTTATAACCCGTTTAAGAAATATCTGGGTTTGGTAAGACCCATACCCATGAATTCGGGTCAAATGCATGAGAAGCCTCCATTTAAAAATCAAACAAATCTAGTGACTCAAAAAAAGGGGGAACGACCACATCGCGACACCTAGGATTTTTATGTCTTCGTTTATATATATATATATATATATTATATATATATATAAGGCAATACTACTATCGAGTCGGGGGTCTCACCGGAAGCAGCCTCTCTATTCCTAGGGGTAGAGGTAAGGCTATCTAAATCTTACCATTCTCTGACCTTACCATAGCTTTTCTATTAGTGGGATGTAAGGCCCCGTCACTGGTGCCTCACTTTGGACGTGGAATTACTCATAAACATAGTTCTACAAATCAGACTTAATTAAAACTTTACGCAGAATATAAAACTTTCTTTAAACATTCATAACATTTCATAAACTTGTCTTAATCAAACATTCTTGTCTTTCAATTTAAACATCAATTCATAAAAACAACTTGAGTCTTCAAATGTCAGTCTCTTATTCACCTTCCATGTTCCTTGCTCAAGCCAGCTGCCTCATTCTACTCACCTGCGTGCATACTAAAAGTCAGCTACACGGGAGTTGTTTTATATTGTTTGTTCTAATATTTATTTATTTTTTGAATTTATATTTTTTTTATTGTATGAAAGTTAATAATATACTTATGGTTTGATAATAAATTGTTTCACAAATAAATGAGATATTATAACCCGGTTTAAAAGCTATATGGTTTTGATGAGACCCAAGACCCGTTTATTTTTTTTACTATAAAATTGGTTTTTTAATTATATATAATATTTATGAAAGTTAATAATATATTTATGGTTAGATGAGACCCAAGACCCGTTTATTTTTTTTACTATTAAATTGGTTTTTAATTTAAATAATATATATATATATATATATATATCTTTTTTAAAATAAATAAGATATTAATTTTTATTATATCCTATTTTATAGGTTTTTTACATCAATAGTTTGATGAGAATAATTTTTAATTTAATGAGATGTTATAACCCGTTTAAGGAATATCTGGGTTTGGTAAGACCCATACCCATGAATTCGGGTCAAATGCATGAGAAGCCTCCATTTAAAAATCAAGCAAATCTGGTGACTCCAAAAAAAGGGGGAGCGATCACATCGCGACACATAGGATTTTTATGTCTTCGTTTATATATATATAGAAAAGGGTTCAAATAAGAATAAGGAGTTTCCTAGAAATAGTAAGAACCAACAAAATTTTGACATTTGGCATTACAAATGATGGTGAAAGAACAATTCTAGGAAACTATGTCTGTTATTGGTAACTTTAAATTTCAACCATTAATTAACATGATCCAATGGCTATGATTTATTCCTAGTCATTCTAGGAATCTACTTATTTTTAGGATAACTCTCCCATATATATATATATATATATATATATATATATAGAGAGAGAGAGAGAGAGAGAGAGAGAGAGAGAGAGCAAGGTTAAAATAAGAAGTAGATTTATCCTAAGAAGTGTAGAAAGTGTGTTTTCACCACTCTGTCTATTAAAACCAACCGAACAAAAAACACACCACAACTAAAATAAAACACACCGAACAAAAAACACACTTTCCATATCCATCGTCAGATCAACATATCTAACGCACCAGATTATTTCTTACACTTTTTAGACAAACTTCACTTCTAATTTTAACCTCACCCTATATATATATATATGTATATATATATATATATATGTATATATATAGAAAATGGTTCAAATAAGAATAAGGAGTTTTCTAGGAATGGTAAGAACCAACAAATGTTTGAAATTTGGCATTACAAACTATGATGAAAGAACAATTATAGGAAACCATGTCGGTTATAATGATGAAAGAGTAATTCTAAGAAACTATGTCGGTTATTGGTAATTTTAAATCTTAACCATTGATTAACATGATATAATGGTTATGATTTATTCCTAGGCTTTCTAGGAAACTACTTATTTTTAGGATAACCATCCCCTATATATATATATAAGGGTTTAAATAAGAATATATAGTTTTCTAAGAATAGTGAGAGCTAATACATTTTTGACCTATGTCATGCCATATATTTAAATGAAAAGAGTATTATGGTCTTTTGATTTATATATTATTATTAAACAACTAAAATACTGATAATATTATTCTTAGATTCAAGAATCCAAAATTGACACCATCGATTTCCAGTATTATTTACTTCAAAATAACCCGTGATAATAATTTTGTGATTGCATGTGACTATGTGAGGACTTTCATTCACATCTAGCCAATCACATAAAATTAATTCGACGTATCCCTGTGTACGATTCATGAATTTAAAATTAGTGTGGATTTTAAAATAATTTATATCATCTTTTTTGTTTCATCACGTGTTCTCATCATAAGCACATTAGTTTCGTACAAATCGATTATGGCGTAATTAGTTGTGGATGCAACGGAAGCAACATTTGGTATAACAGAAGCAACCAACTATATCAATATTGTGTTTTAGTTTCTATGTTGTTCATTCTGAATTTGTACACACAATAAGCAAAACTCACCATACAATATTACGCCAACAATCTATATAGCTTTGTTTATAAATTATTTAATTCACATTGAGATTCGGTTTAAAAAACACACCTTTTAAAAATAAAATTTTTTATTATTATGTTCGTTCATGTTTCAAAACATCGTAATTTAATTATTTCATATTCCATAATATCATAATTTAATTATTTAGGTGCTGTTTGTTTTTGAAAACAAAATATGTCTGCAATCTGATTTCATATGATTTAATGTCTGCAACTGAAGATGTGGTCTGAAGGTTTGCAATCTGAAAATATAATATTGTTTGTTTTATAAACTAGAAATCGTCTGCATAAGCTGAAAATTAGTTACCTATCATATATATTACAGTAGATACAATCATTTAACGTTTGTAGACTGCTAAAAATAATTGGTAGTGGTGGTACGAACTATGGAAGTGGGTGGTGGTAGACGATTGTGGTAGGCGGTGAACGATGGGATGTGGTGATGGACGGTTGTGGTGGTGGACGGTGATGGTGGCGACGAACGATGGGTGGTGGTGGTGGATGGTGATGGTAGTGGACGGTAGTTGTGGCTGACGGGGGTGGTGGTGGGTGGTTAACGGTGGTGAGTGGTTGACGGTGGTGGTGGCGGACGGTGGGTGATGGTGGTGGTGGCGGAAGGTGGTGGTGGGTGGTGGTGGCGGCGGAAAGTGGATGGTGGTGGTGGTGGCGGACGGTGGGTGGTGGTGGTGTTGGACATTGGGTGTTGATACGTGTTATGATGTTAAGAAGTGTGAAGATGTATGAAGATGGTGAAAAAAACTTATTTTTTAAGACAATAAAGTAGTTTTCAGATCTTTTTTTTTAAAACAAACAGTTTTCAAGAGCTTATGTCTGCGCGCCCGCAGACATAGGCTCCTTACAGACCTTATAAGCAAAAACAAATACAACCTTACTAATGCTACATAATTAATTAAGGTAGTTACAAATTTATTTTTTTAAAAATATCAAAAACCCTACAAATAGGCAAAAAGATCGTTATTTCCTATCGTGTGTTTGATGGAAGAAATTATTTTGATCAATTAAGGTAGTTATAAATTATTTTTCTATGACAACTTTGCCCCTCAAACACTATTACGGAAGGCCATATATAAGACTGTGATTTTTTAGTAACTTTTAATCTCAACCTTTAAATGTCTTGATATAACTGTCTATAATTATTCCTAGACTTCCTATGAAACATTGTATTTATGTGTGGGTGTATGTAATTATAAAGTGGTCTAGATACATTAGATAGATTAATTGGTTATTTGGTAATGTTTAGGTTATATACATATATACACACATATATACACACATATAATATAACCGCTTTTATACACATATATACACACATATAATATAACCGCTTTTATATAGTTGTGAGTTATTGGTTTTGTACTATCAGTTGTGTGTAATAAATATATCCAGGGTGTAATAAATATAAGGATATGCTTGCGTTGTAGGATATAAGTGGTATATTTGAGTGTAACTTAGGTTTACTAAGGTTTGATTGATCTTAGCTTGAATCCTCTCTTAAACGTAATAATCGAAGTTAAACTGAGTTGCTAAACATTCATACCTTACTTTCGAGCTTAAACACAATCTAGGGGGGCTTGGGTGGAACAACCCAACTACCGCTGCACCATAATATTGTCCGCATTGATCGAGACGTACCACCATCACCTCACGAATTTGATTTTAGTTGCCCAGGTGGAAACTACCCAGGAAGTCACCCATCCTGATAATACTTCCACCTGAGCACGCTTAACTATGGAATTCTTCTCTCATCCACTATCATTAAACGCCAAAACGGGTTATGACGGGGATGGTATTCACCTCCTTATAAAGAAGTCTTAGTTCTCCTCCGTAACCGATGTGGGATGCCACAATCCACCCCCTTAGGTGTTCAGCGTCCTCGTGGGACCAAGCACCACTAGTCCGGCCCTAGCTCTGATATCATTTGTAACAACCTAGCTACCGCCGCACCATAATATTGTCCGGTTTGGTCGGGACGTACTACCAATGCCTCACGTATTAACTTTTGGTTGCCCAGGTGAAAACTTCCCAGGATGTCACCCATTCAGATACTACTCCCACCTGAGTACACTTAATTGCAGAGTTCTCATCTCATCCATTACCAAAAGTGCCTAAAACGCGTTATACGAGTCTTCTGAAGATTAGACCGTTTGTCTAATCATTAACTTGGCACTTAAGATCCGTTCGAAAATAGTGGCCTTTTGAGATAGCCCATCTCAAATGATAACTTTATTATAAAGATAGTCCTTAGACAGGATGGGTCGTATGAACATTAGACGATCTATCTAATCTGAAATTTGAAAAATTATGGATTAGACACTGGACTTTAACTTTGTCATAATTACAAATTGGTTCTTTAACTTAGAAAGTTAGCAAAATTGATACGGAAGTTTTCAAGATGTTACATTGATCTTGATTATTAAAGAGTCTTACAATATATAAAGTTTATAAGAAGCCCTAGTAACCTAAAATGGGTATGTGAACTCATATTAATACGCCTAAATAGATATTCAAATATAACTAAGTGATGGTTAGTCGTTAAGTACCTAATTACAACTAAATAACAACATAACGATGAGATGGAATTACTCATATTATGTCCTTTTCTTCTTCTAATCATAACAAAGCACGTATAAATTAAGTGGTTGTTTGTTCACTAGAAGGGCATCTTAATCATCTACCAAGCCTCTTAATGGGTAAGTTTTAAAATGATATTGAATACAAATTTTATTCCCTTATCCATTCACATGTGTTTATAACCCTCAGTCAGAAACAATACACTTGCCATTACCAATGGTTTCTTCCCGAGCTCCACCACACCAACCCCCGCTGCACCCGGTCGCAACCGCCAGGAACAGGAGTCCTAAACAGCTAATATGCAACCACCATTAATTTGATCCAAATTCTACCAAGTGCACAACAAACGATCGCAATCGTCGGTTGTAAAACTGAAGGCCACAATCATTGCCACCTTCACTCCCCAAAGTCGTCGGAAATTAATTTTGATTAAATGATCTTTATTAAATGAAGATGTCATGGTTGGTCTATTTAATCATCTCAAAATAGTTCATAGTGGTAAAATAGTCATTCTTCATAGACATGTCAGAGGTCCAACCAAACAACACAACTGGCTCAAAGTCTCTTACCAATTGCCTTTTACTAACTCAACAATTGCTAGTATAAACGTCAAACAACTCTAACTTTAAGGGTTATTGGATTTTAATAATCTCAACTTTGACCTATTGGCCGATACTGAACCATCTTTGACCTATTGACTAGCGCTAACCCAACTTTAGAAATATAATCCGGTAGTCCCAACTTTCAAAATATTTTCCTACAACAATCCCTAAAGAAAGGCTAACCTCATTAGCTTTTTGCTTAAGTAGAGGGTCATTTATGCCATTATATGAAACTTAATTATAAGAACTATCACCGCCACCGCCACCGCCACCGCCACCGCCACCACTGTATGTCAATGCAAAATGGCCACCTCCTCCATGGCAGCTGGAAAAAGAATAGCTTCAAAATAACCAAAATCAATTGAATATGTTAAATGGCCACATATTAGTCGTCAAAGCCTAGCAAAATCCTCTTATTCTTCCTCACTTGTACTTGTTGGTATTTCAGGAACACAAACTTTGAAATATAGAACAAGATAATTGAAATGCTCAAGGTTTTTGATTACTAATGTTTTTCTGATACATAAAGCTGCATACAACTTGAACTTTAAATAGAGAAGGAAACCCAAAGAAAACTCAACAACCTAACGGACTAGTGGATAAACCACCTTGACTGATTATTCATCAACTAACACAAAACAAAAGGAAATATGGCCATCACTTATTCAGCAGCTTGAATGTAGTCCTTGAGCGTCCATACCCACGTGCGTGCAGATTGAATCACACATCATCACGCCCCCTTGATTTAAACTACGTTACTCCGAACAGTGACCTGAAGAATGTGAACTTCTCTTTGCTTAATGACTTGGTAAGCACGTGTGCAACTTGCTCATGAGTATTACAATACACAAGGGCTACTTGCTTTTGCTCAAGCATCTCATGTAGAAAGTGATGTCTCAGTTCAATGTGCTTTGACCTGCTATGGTGAATAGGGTTTCTAGACAGGTTAATAACAGATTTGTTATCACAGTATATAATAGTAGGACTTTATTGTTTAAAATCCAAGTCTTCAAGAACCCTTCGCAGCCAGATTTCCTGACAGGTAGTACCAGAAGCTACTATGTATTTAGTTATAGTGCTAGATAAGGCCACTATGAGCTGCTTCTTGGAGCCCCATGACACTGCTGCACTTTCCAGGGAAAAAATGTAGGATGAAAGGCTTTTTCTATTATCTATGTTGCTCTCCGAATCACTATCATTGTAGCCTCTTAGCACAATCTGATCAGACGAGTTATACCATAAGCCAAAGTCCAACATACCAGCAACATACTTAAGTATTCTTCGAGCAAAACCCAAATGAATACAAGAAAAAATCTGCATGAACTTGAGACCACACTAACCGCATAGGCAAGATCAGGCCTAGTATGGGTTAGATAAATAAGACCACCTATCTATTGGATTTTATTGAACGGTTCGGTTAAGTCAACACGACCGACCGAATTATGACCCGTGAGAGTTATACCTTGGGCAATGAGCATAAAACCGCTTAAACTAGTTAACTGGTATTGACTATTATTATTAACGAGATTATAATAAATAATTGGTCGGTCTAAAGTCAAGAGATGGTCTTTTATGGACTTGGGGCCGGTTAGACTAACTAGTATATTATTATACTTGTTAATAAAACCCTAAGAAGGAGATTAAGGTTTAACCCTAGCCACCAAAGGAGTTCTTCTATCTCTCTCTTATGCCTCACCTCCGCCGCCAGCCACTTCCCTCTCCCCACTAGAAACAACCACCGGTCACCAAGTCCTGCATGCCGGAACTAATGTCGCCGCTGCCGCCGTCCTGCCACCACTACCGTTGGTTGCCACCATGCACCGCCACCACCAGATCTCGTTTAGTCACCTAGTGAAGCTTGTTATCCATTGGTGTAACGTCCTAAATTTCGTATTTAATAAAAGAAAGTCGCGTTTAGTTATTGGGCCTGAATAATAAATTAGTATTTATAAAGATCATGGACTTGGACTAATTAAGATGGATTAAAGGGAATGGGCCTTAGGTCTATGGGCTTTAAGGGATATAAATACCCCTTAAACCATCCTAAAACCCTAACTATCAATTCCATCTTTCATAAATCTCTACACACTCAAAATACACACACACCCTACACCACTATATTCGGCCGTGAGCTAGGGGAGAGGAACGTAGCCAAGCGAGCACTAGTTGGTGATTAGATCTTTAGCATACAAGATAAACACAAGATCTAGAGTTCATAATCAAGCCAAATGAAACCAAACAAACCCATTAAGGTATGTTTTGATCCTAAAGATTACGTTTTTATAGACGTTTAGTCTTGAAACTTAGAACAAATATAGATCGGATATAAATGAAACGTAAAGTTGCGAACTTGATGCTAAAACGAACTCGTTAGACCTACGAATATGTGCGGCTCGTGTAAAATGAATCCTATATCTAGTATTAAATGTTTAAGCCTTAACGTTTCATGCTTTATGCTATTACGGGTCAAGTTTTATCCGAAAATGAACATGAGAATGTTTACGGGTTTGGTTAAACTCACATTCAAGGATTTCGCGATGAAACGATTATGATTAAGGGGTTTTAGAGCGAACAGTAACCCCTGCTGAGCAACTTCGCCTTCAAGCTAAGTTCGCCACTGCTAAACTTCGCCACCTTAAGTTCGCTGAGGTATAAGTTCGTCTGTTACCAAGTTCGCCCATGATAACTTCGCCTGGCATATGTTCGCTTAGGGTTAACTTCGCCGATCACTAATTTCGCCTATGCTTAAGTTCGCTACAAGAAAGTTCGCCTACCTTATCAACTTTGCTGAACCATATGTTCGCTGGAGTCTTAAGTTCGCCGAACCTTAAGTTCGCTTAAGTTAAGTTCGCCTAACATGCATTTTAAGGTAACAAATGAGTAGGTGAATAAAATAGTAACTTAAAATCCTAATAAAATGAGTAGGTGAATAAAATAGCTCGACCCCAGCCAGGGGCTCTGCTCCTTGGACCCTGCTAGGGGCTGCCGCCCCTAGACCCTGCTGCCAGGGGCGCTGCCCCCGAACCCCCGTTCGTTGTGGGTGGTAGCTAAGACTAGAAAGATGATATTAGTAGTGATCGTTAATTAATACGTGTACTTATTATACAGTCAGCCGTGCACAACTGAAGAAAGGGATTACGATTAACGGTGAACGTAACCGCATTTAGGTGAGTTTCTAGCCCCATTTCCTTGTTATGTTTTCGGGGCTGTGTGCATACTCGATGTGATAGTTAATACACTTACCTTAAATGGTAAGTGTATGCCATGTATGATTTATATGTTATTTATGTATGTATATCTTAAATGTGAATGAAAGCTTGTCGGTACGTGAATGATCTTCGGATATTGCACGTGCCAACAAGGTAGGTATGTTTATGATAGATGAATGTGTATGATAGATATACGTACAATATATGAATATGTATGAATGATTAAAGAAAGTATGTATGTTATGGGCATGTAAACACAGTATGTACGAAGATGAAGAAAGAGGGACCAGATCCTAATAATATCTGAGATAGAGAAGGAGGGACCATACCCTTTATAATATCTGAGATAGAGAAGTAAAAAGGGACCAGACCTTAATAATATCTGAGATAGACAAGAAAGGGACCAGACCCTAAAATATCTGAGATAGACAAAGGAAAAAAAAGGGACCAAACCCTAATAATATATGAGATAGACAAGAAAGGGGCCAGACCCTAAAATATCTGAGATAGACAAAGGAAAAAGGGACCAGACCCTAATAATATCTGAGATAGAATGGACAGTAACTATATAGTATGAAAGTAATAAAGTATGAATGTACGTATGAAATTATGTAATGACAGTAAGTTAGCAAAGTAATTATTATGTATCTTTGGATGCATGATTGAAGGTAAGTGTATGTAATGTATTATGCTTGATTAACTAGAACTCACTCAGCGTAGCTGACTTTTAGTATGCACGCAGGTGAGTAGGATGAGGCAGCTCGCTTGAGGGGACACGTGGCAGAAGAATAAGAGTCTGGCATCTGAAGACTTATGATGTTTTAATTTTAATGCTTTAATGTTGAAAGACAAGGGATGTTTTGAGACAAGTTTTGAATTATGTAATGTTTTATGAAAGTTTTATATTCCGCGTAAAGTTTTAATTAACTCTGATATTTAGAACTATGTTTATGAGTAAATCCAACGTCCAAATGTGAGGCACCAGTAACGGGGTCTTACAATCGGTGTCTCAACCGATTATTTATTAACCGAGGTAAAATAAAATATTGTCTGTTTAGATTTATATTTAATTTGGTTGTTTTGATTTGTACTCTTATTGTTTGTAACCGGATCATGTGAGGTTCCACTAAAGTGATGATTACTCGTTTTTATTTACTCCGCTGCATTGATAATAATTAATGATATTTATAATTATGAAACCTTTATTAAAACCGGGTTTAATCATAAAGTGTTGACAGATCACCACTGGAACGCGACTGTGGTATCATAGCCTTGGTTAAAACATACGAGTCGAATCCGGTTATTTGAGCAATCCTACATCACAAACTTCAAGGTTGTTGAAGTTTTTGATTTAGGTAAAAAATTTAGGGCAACATCGGTTTGGTTAAACTTTTATTTATTTTATTTGACCAAAAGGATTGCCCGATTTTTTTTGTTGAATATGTAAATCTGGCCTGACCTTGTGTGTTTGGTTTATTATTTTGGTATTGGCCACATGGATGGTTCAAAAGTTGTATTTACTTTCGATTTTTATTTTCTGGTTTTTGGACATTTTTATGGTTCAAAATTAATAGGTAGGGTTTGGTCATTATATGTATTGGTTGAATATTGTAATGAGGAAGCCCTGAACAAAAATTCGAGGATGAGGACATGGAATGTTGAAGTCAGTGGGAGATACTGAAGATGACTGGACGCACCACGAGTCCATCCTTGTGGTTGTTTTGTGTTGTGACCCCTTGACCCGATTGATCTTGCTATTAGGCTCTAGCAAGATCAATCATTAATTTTGGCCATTTAAGATATACACATTCTTATTAGTATTGTGGTTGCTTGATTTTATAATTAGTTATAACATCACCAACCTAATACCAATTATTTTAAAATAAATTTATTAACCAATTATGTTTTTACAAAATTAAACTAATTTTAATTTTCTAAATACTAGTAACTTTATAGTTTAACTATTAACTTAAAATTGGTTATCCACATCGCGACCAGTGTTGTAAAACTTTGCTAGGCGGTCCCTAGGCGGCTGACCCCCTTGTAGGGAGTACTCAGAGTACTAGCGGATGATAAATATAACATAAAATAATTATTGGATATTATATATATGTTAAGACAAGTATAATTCATATCAAAATATGCATAATTCATGTCAAAATAAGCATAATTCATATGAAGAAAAAAAAGATAATACAAAAAATTCATGTTTTGTTGTTATTTTTAATTTTTTACTAAAAAAAAGAATTGGTGGTTGAATTGACCTTGGAGGCCGAGTAATCCTGAGTACTCCAACTTTTGATCGAGTTGGACCTTGGCGAGTAATGGTGGCCGGCTTGGGAAAATGTGAGAAGGTTGATGTTCGAGGACCTTGAAATCGCCTTGGAATCCGACTTTTACAACACTAATAGAGACAAACTTAGTTTTAATAGGTTATCTAAAACTAAGTATCCTGAGAGATGAAAGGGTTCATCAAGTTGTCTCGATTAATACAGTAAAACTGGACTTTTACTATATTTGGTAGTTTTCAAAATTATTTCACATTATAAAATCAATAGTTTATGCCATCCTACTATAAGCCACACTTGAGGCATACTGCAAAACTTCAAGTGTTTGGAGCCGCAACACCACACTTGATTTTTAGCCTATCCCTTCAATGTGCAAGGGTTACGTTGACACATCTGGCCTTTTCACAAGTAGCTATACTAGGGATACTATTACTTTACTTCTCTGTTACGTGCCAATGCCGCTAAAGATATCTAATTAGACATATGTTGTCTCAATAGGTCTCATACCCGAGAGTTGTGCTTTATTCACAATTAGCAATTGTTGTCAGTCTTCCTAACCAGTTACTAATGTTGTATTCTACAGCTGCCATTACTAACTAGAGGCCAGATTCTCAAGTTTCTTTTTTATAAATGTTATTGGGTAATTGATAAAAGGATTATAACATCAAAAGTACTAATTAGATTACTTTTGCTTATTTAGCAGATGCCAACTGAAAATAACTCCTCTTTCACCCTCAAGACTATTCTGGAGAAAGAAAAACTAAATGACACCAACTTTCTTAAAATGGCACCGCAATTTGAGACTTGTTCTCATAATGGCAAAGAAGCTCTATGTTCTCGATGGACTAGTTCAAGAAGAGCCTGAAAATAATACATTTGCTGCCAAAAAAGTTCTTGAAAAGCATAAAGATGACTCTACTGAAGTCGCCTGCATTTTGCTAACCACCATGTCCTCTAAACTTGCAAAAGGGTTGGAAGATTTTGGTGCTTATGAGATGCTAAAGGCTTGGAAGATTTGGGTGCCTATGAAAGATCAAGCCCGTCAAGAACACTTCGACACCATGAAGCAGCTAATTAGCTGCAGAATGGAACATGGATCCTCTGTTAGTGCATATGCCGTTAAAATAAAAGGGTACATAGATTAGTTAAAAAAACTCTATTATCCCCTATCGGATGAAATGGTAGCGGATTTCTTCTAGAAATCTCCTCGCAGCTCTTACGACATGTTCGAAATGAATTTTAATATGAATGTCTGGGTGAAGACACTGTGGAGCTTCATAGTATGCTCAAAACGACTGAGATAAATATTCCAAATAAAACTAATCAAGTTCTAATGGTCCAATCTGTTGGGTTTTATACAAGTTTATCAAAGTCAAGTTAACCACATTTAACTAGAAAACGCAACGGAAGCTTATATTTTAAAACTTGTTATTGAACATACCATTATGTAAAACTAAAACCCAAAGCCAAGGATCAATATTACAAGAACAAAAATGCTCACATAATGTAAATGTACCTCTTTTTACCTTTAGAAGAAGATGTAGGTGGATGAAGATGATGATGTCTTCAAATGGCAAGGTTGCAAGTAGAAACCCTCAAGCTTTTGATACCCCAAGCTTTAATCAACAACACCAACTTGTTGCTAGGATTTTAAACACCAAAAGAAGCTCACACAAACTCCTTTTTCTGCCCACTTGAGCCGTGGGTATGAGAGAGAGGTAGAGGGAGTTTTCTTTGCACTTGAAATTCAAAATTGATGGATACCTTTTGCATGTCTTGGATGGAGGTAATAATAAAGAGATCACATGGACCCATAAGGAAGGAAGGCATATTGATTGGACCAAAAAACCCCACCCACATGGGGTGGCCGTTTTTTTTGTTATTTCCCTTTCTTTTTTTTTTTTTTTTTTTTTTTATTATTTTGTTTTAACATTTAAAACATCTCCATCTCCATTCATTTTATAAAACTCACTTATATAAAATGTACATACATATATATATAATTATTTAACCAATTAAATAATTAATTTATATAAACAAATTATCCAAATAATTTATTTAAATCCTCAAGTGTGTTTGTTTAGAAAACCAATTTTCTAAACGCGTAGTGTTCGGTATTCGTTTAAATGATCAAATCATTAAAAGAATACATTTGGTGTTGTCTAGCTTGTTATTGGGTATGACCCGACTTGGATCAAACACAGTTAGCCACATTAATATAAATATGTGTCTCGGGCATACGTAATTCCAACAATCTCCCACTTGCACGAGATACATAGAAAATTAATGCAAGTGGTGAATACCGCCTAACAACAGTTCACCACCCCTAATGTGTTTGACGAAGTGCCATTCAATAACATCATCCCTTCAAGTCCCTTACTTGATATGATTTAGGTGAATCTATCATTATATCCCTTTGTTTCTAGATGTCATGTTGGATCTAAGAGACATAGGTGATCATTCTCTTTACAATTCAACTTTATCAGGCCTTAGACATCTAAACTCTCAACACATAAGAGGAACAAATTCCGTCTTGACTGTATACGCCTCTCACTATCACTTTATACTCCACCCGAGCTCATCCTTATGTACCATCTTTTACGAATAGCGAAGGGGAGAGTCAAAGTGTAATACTCGGTGAAAATCAAGACCCAATATACATCTCAGGTCTAAGGATAATATGAAATTCTCCTTTACTCAAGATTACTAATGATCAAGTCAATCGACTCCATGTAGTAATATTGAGAGCGGGTCAGTCCAATATTTGTATCCCACAAATATCTATGAACTTTGGCAGCAAACCTATGCTCCATATTCATTTCTTATGAATATCCACCAAACCTAGTTCATAATAGTCTTGCTTCATATTTGTTCCCACAAATGTGATCGACTACGGACTTTTAGAATAAGATAACTTATTCATGGATTAAACATGCAAAATTAGAATTTAACTCAAGATTCCATAATCATATAAAAGAGTTAAATTACAAAAGTCTTTTAAACTTTAATACAAAATAGATCAAATCCAATTACTAGAATATCGAAGTCCTAAGCCACTCGCATGACGCTCATGTTTAGGTCTTTCTAGGAGCTTCGTGAATGGATCCGCAAGATTTTGATCAGTTCCAACTTTGCGAATACATATCTTTCCCTTTTCAACTTCATCCCTTATGTAGTTGAATCTCCGCTCTATGTGCCTTGTCTTTTGGTGCGAACGAGGTTCCTTGATTTGTGCAATCGCACCCTCGTTGTCACAAAAGATTTCTAGGGGGTCTTGAATGGAAGAGACCACCCCTAGATCGGTAATGAATTTCTTCAACCATGCAGCTTCTTGAGCTGCCAATGAAGCGGCGATGTATTCTGATTCTGTAGTGGACAATGCTACCACTTCCTGTTTTGAGCTCTTCCAAGAGACAGCTCCTCCATTAAGAGTGAACACATACCCAGATTGTGATCGAGAATCATCTCGATCAGTTTGGAAGCTCGCATCCGTGTAACCTTTTATAGCGAGTTCCTCCTCACCAGATCCATATATCAGAAACATATCCTTAGTTCTCCTAAGGTATTTCAATATGCTCTTAACAGCCATCCAATGACTGTCTCCTGGATTCTGTTGGTATCTGCTTGTCATGCTCAAAGCGCATGACACATCCGGTCTAGTACATATCATCGCATACATGATGGATCCTATAGCAGAAGCATATGGGATTTGTTTCATCATGTCTTGCTCACCCTTTGAGCTTGGACATTGAGCTGAACTCAATATGGTCCCTCTTTGAATAGGTACAAAACCTTTCTTGGAGTTTTCCATCTTGAACCTTTTCAAGATTTTATCAATGTATGTACTTTGGTTCAAACCTATCAAGCGCCTTGACCTATCCCTATAGATCTTTATTCCCAAAATATAGGCAGCTTCACCAAGATCCTTGATGGAAAATCTACTTCCAAGCCAAGCCTTAACGCTTTCCATGGTTGGAATGTCATTTCCAAATAGTAGAATGTCATCGACATACAATACTAAGAAGGTAATTATACTCCCACTAGCCTTTTTATACACACAAGCCTCATCAGCGTTCTTGATGAATCCAAAATTTTTGATTTCTTCATCAAAACGATGATTCCAAGTTCTAGATGCTTGTTTCAATCCATAGATTGATTTCTTTAACTTGCATACCTTTTTAGGATGTTTCGGATCGACAAAACCCTCAGGCTGAACCATATAGACATCTTCCTCAAGATATCCATTTAGGAAAGCGGTCTTGACATCCATTTGCCAAATTTCATAATCATAATGTGCGGCTATGGCAAATAATATCCTAATAGACTTTAGCATTGCCACAGGCGAAAAAGTTTCATCATAATCAACCCCTTGAGTTTGAGTGAAACCTTTAGCTACAAGTCTTGCTTTATAAGTATCCAAGTTTCCATGCATATCCGTTTTTCTTTTGAAAACCCACTTACTTCCAACAGCTTTGGTGTTAAGTGGTGGTTCAACCAATTCCCAAACTTGGTTGTCATACATGGATTGCATCTCAACGTTCATGGCTTCAAGCCATTTGTCACAATCATTCTTGGACATTGCATCACGGTATGTGGTTGGTTCATCCGAATCTACCACGTAGCAACCTTCTACAAAAAATCCATATCTTTCGGGTGGATTGCTAACTCTACCAGATCTGCGAACGTTTTGTGTGTTTTGATCAACCACTTGATCACTTTCAACAACCTCTTGTTGAGTGCTAGTATCAACCAATTGTGTATCATCTTGTGATTCTTGATCCTCATCAAATTTCACTGTTCTACTATTAGTTCCTTCCTTAAGGAACTTAGTTTCCAAGAACTTACCCTTTCGAGCAATAATAACATTTTGCTCACTAGGATCGTAAAAGTAATATCCTATATCATCTTTAGGGTAACCAATAAAGATACACTTAGTGGATCGGACTTCTAATTTGTTTGGGGTGTATTGCTTTACATAAGTTTCACAACCCCAAACTTTTAAGAATGATAGCGATGGAGCCTTTCCATGCCATATTTCAAAAGGTGTCTTCTCTACTTTCTTGGTTGGAGCCATATTCAATATGCGAACAGCGGAAAGTAAAGCATAGCCCCAAAATGATAGAGGTAAAGTGCTTCTAGCCATCATCGATCGAACCATATCTAATAGGGTACGATTTCTCCTTTCAGACACACCATTATGTTGTGGTGTTCCAGGTGGAGTAAGTTGTGAAATAATTCCACAACTCTTAAGATGATCTTGAAAAACACCACTTAGGTATTCACCTCCTCTATCACTACGAAGTACTTTGATTGTTGTCTTAAGTTGTCTTTCTACTTCAGTTTTGAAGTCTTTGAACATTTCAAAAGCTTCATCTTTGTGTTTCATTAAGTACACATAACCATATCGACTATAATCGTCAATAAAGGTAATGAAGTATCTTTCACCATTCCTAGTCATTGGTCTAAAAGGACCACATACATCCGAATGTATGATACCCAATAATTCTTTTGACCTTTCAAAAGTCTTATTAAAGGGTTGCTTTGTCATTTTGCCTTGTAAACAAGATTCACATACATCAAATGAATCAAACTCCTTGGTTTCTAGAATACCACTCTTGCGAAGAGTTTGCATGCGATTCTTGCTTATATGTCCAAGGCGACAATGCCAAAGATAGGGATCACCCAAGTCCTTCTTGAGTTTCTTGGTGTTGACATTATACATTGAACTACTATGTGACATACCACTTTGATCTATTTCATATATACCATTCATGGGTATAGCTTTAAAATAAAATATGCCATTCATCAAAACATGAATATCATAATCCATAAATTTAAAATCAAAGCCACATTGTTTCAAAAGGGACACGGAAATAATGTTTCTCCTTAACTTAGGAGCATACAAAACATTCTTCAAAATTACTTCCAAACCACTTGGAAGCTTTAACAAGTAGTCTCCTTGAGCTTGGACTTCAACTCTTGCTCCATTGCCCATAAAGAGACTAATGTCCCCTTTGTTGAGTTGTTTATTTCTTTTGAACCCCTGCAACAAATTGCAAATGTGAGTTCCACATCCGGTATCAAGTACCCATGTATTTGAAGAAATAACATTTAGTTCAACATATATAGTAAAGATAGTACCTGAGGTTTGCTCCGCATCCCTCTTATCTTTTAACGCTTTGAGATAGGTCGGACAATTTCTTTTCCAATGACCTATCTCTCCACACTCAAAGCATGGATCTTGCGTCGCAACCTTTTGCTTCTTTTCCTTCGGTTTGTAGGGCGTAATGGCTTTCCTCTTTCCCTTTCCTTGGACGTGGCCCTTGCCCTTAGCAACACTTGCTTTGGGTTTGGAGTTATGTCCCTTTTTGCCTTCATTGATTGTTAGAACGGGTAAAACCCTTTTACCCATTCCCGCTTCGGCCGTTCTTAGCATTGCGTGAAGCTCTCCAATGCTTTTGTCCCACCCATTCATGTTATAGTTCATGACAAAGGTTTCAAACCTTTTGGTCAAAGAGTTGAGGATCAAATCCGTAGCCAACTCATTAGACACGGGACAATTCAACCTATTAAGCTTTTCAATATAGCTTTTCATCTTTAGGACATAAGATGAGACGCTTTGGGTTTCCTCCATACGACATGCATGAAACGCTCGAACCGTTTCGAAACGTTCCGCTCTAGCTTGTTGAAGGAACATTTCCTTCAATTGAGTTATCATGTCGTATGCCCCATGATGCTCGAAATCCTTTTGGATTTCGGGAATCATAGTTCCCAACATGAGGCAAGAGGCTTGCACCGAATCTTTGGTGTACTTGACCCAATCGTAATAAGCCTCCTCATCTTCCACGTTAGGCTCGTCGGGAATGGGATCGTCTAAGACATATGATATCTCTTCTTGCTTGAGAACTATTCTCAAGTTGCGATACCAATCCATAAAGTTATTATGGTTTAGACGATCCTTTTCAAGGATGGTTCTTAAGGATAGGTTACGGGTGTTATGGGTAGAGGTGTTTGCATTGTTAGCGGCCATCTACAAAATTTAACAAAGTTTTATTTAGTATTATAAACAATTTAATTATTAATACCCTTTTATTCCAAATTTTAAAATAATAATTAAATTCTAGAATCCAACGATAAATCAAATTTCGGTTAGGTGACCTTTATCCCGTTATTTGATTTAACAAGGTAGTCAACCTTGACGATTGCAACCCTTTGCAACTTCTAGAGGTATGGGACCATTCGAAATCCTTATTTCGTGTTGGCATGTTTATCCCATCAACACCATTGGACCCCATGCTTAGGTGACCTTTATCACATGGTTTCCAATTCAAGTCGTCCTTCTTGTAAAAACATGTAAGATTAACATACAAGTGGTTAGGTGACCTTTATCCCACAAATATGTTAATATTACCTTAAGTATATTAGTTTGCTCTAAAATGGTTAGGTGACCTTTATCCCATTTAAAGTTTCCTAATACGTTAAGTGTCTTACAAAAGGATGGTGTTAGACTTGTTTCCTTGGTAATTTTGAAAAAGGGATTTTTAAGTTTTCCAATATTCTAGTTTGAAAAAACATTATGCCATATCCTAACATGCATTTAGTAATATGGCGATTTTGAAAACCAATTTTCAAGGTTCAAGTTATAATAAAACCAATTTTATTATATGTGAGTAATCGCTTAGTTTTAATAAACCCATTTAATTAAACTAATTGACGCGATATTACCAAATATATATTAGAACCCGTTTTATGCTTGTTGTCGTTCCTATGTGACGGTTTGGATATCCTAATATCTATCAACCACACATTACATAAAGTAAAACAAACAACCAAGCATACACATGCAAAATATAGTCATAACCGAGAACCGCTAAGTTTGACCATACTTGTTAGCCGAAACAAGTATGGGTCATAAGTCACACCTAAGGGACAAAACATGACACAAGGATGGAATGTTGACTCCCACTTGATCTTGCATCCAAATGCTTCAAGTATTCTTTCCAAGTTGTTGAGTTCTT